>NC_092864.1:77144039-77170769 GCF_032062135.1 Pyxicephalus adspersus | reverse complement strand
ACCAATCCTAGGTGCCCAGCACTTACTGCCTGTTGCCAATCCTAGGTGCCCAGCACTTACCGCCTTTTACCAATCCTAGGTGCACAGCACTTATGGCCTGTTACCAATCCTAGGGGCCTAGCAGTTGCCTCAAGTCACTCAGAAGGGGTAAATGTTTTTTGCTGCTAATATGAGCTAAGCCTAACTTGTTACACCACATTCATTATACTATTACACTACTAAAAAGGATTACACTCTTAAAATTTAGAACACTGGTAAGCTGGGTCACAATACACGGCATAGGACAGTTGTGTCAGAATACATAAAATAGAAAAATTGGATATACTAATGGGACAGGCAATAAGAGGTTACTGGATACCCATGGCATAAACAACTGGGAGCACTAAATTTGCCATGTTTTGCCAACTCCCCCCTTTTTTACCACCCCGCTACAGCTTCCTACCACCCGGCTGAAAAAAATTTCTGGGGAGAACACTGAGGAGGATTGTGAAAGTTGGGCCAGCAGCAGTCACCCTTGTGATTGAGAAAGCCCTTGGAGGACAGATGTGTGCAAGCCAATTGGAGAAACTATGAGTTTGGGCAAAAGGTTTGTATTGTAACAGTCTCTTAACACATTTGAGGTAAGTTATGAGGGGGAGTCTACAAGCACAGATTGTGGTCATTTGTAGTAAGGGACAGCAGTTAAAGTGTTAGGTGGCAGAAAAGGGATCCCAGTGGGCTGAAAGAGGTTTGGGGAGGCCCATAGGATGGGTTTGGATCAGTAGAATTAGTGGTGTAGGGAGAGTATGAAAAGCAAAGACTGTGGTAAATAGTAGTAAGAGTAGTAAGGGAAAGAAGTTAATGTGGCACATAGCAATGTGGGTGTGATGGAAAGGGGGAGCACAGTGCGATGAATGGCTAGAGGTAGGAGAAAGAGGTTTTGGTGGCCCATAGGATGGGTTTGTGTCAGGCAGTTTGGGTCAGTGGAAGTTTGGATAGTAATTAGTGGTGAAGGAAAAGCTTGAAAGCAAAGACTGAAGTAATTAGTAGTAAATGAGATAAGTTAAAGTGGTGCATAGCAATGTGGGTGTGCTGGAAAGGGGAGCCCAGTGGGATCAATGGATAAAGGTATTAGAAAGAGGTTGGTTTCAGGCTGATTGTGTTAGTGAAAGTTAGCATACGTAGGAAAAGTTGTGGTGTCTCAAAACAGCAGTAGTGAAATTGTTTTGTCTAAAGTGGGAAATTGAATAAGTCCTTTCCCCAAATTATTATTTCCAGGAGAACTTCCACTCTAGCAGATTCAGGAACATATATACGATTGGATTGAGTCCAGAACCCGTTTTGAAAGGTTAAGTGAATATCTATTGGCAAAGGAGTGAATCATCACTGTAACCATCTTTATTAAGCGCTTGGGAGCTCTTTGGTTGTAGTGGCCCCTAGGAAGTTCTTTTGAGACAAAATAGTATGTTCTGGGTTGCATTGGGGTTGAGGGGGATCAAACAAGTTTCAAGATCAGCCTTGCCATTCCTTGATCCAGGTCTGTACGAGATAATGAAGTTGAACCTGGTAAAAAACAAAGCCCATCGTGCTTGTTGGGCTGACAACCTTTTGGCAGGATGGAGGAATTCAATGAGAACAGTCACAGGATGATTAGCCCCTTCAAGGAGGAGTCGCCATTCAGAAAAGGCTTCTTTGATGGCAAGCATTTCTTTATTTCCAATATCATAATTCTTTTCCGCTGAAGGCATTAGACGTTCTCTAATAGGCGCAAGGGTGAAGCTGCATCTTATCTTATCTCCTGTCCGTTGGGAAAGAATATAGCTCCCACGGCATAATCTGAGGCATCTACTTCCACAACAAAAGGTAGTTTGGGGTCTGTATGTACCAAGATGGGTGCAGAGGTAAACAGAGTCTTTACTTTGGTGAATGCAGCCTGTGCCTTTGGTGACCATAAAAATGGTTGACCTTTCCTTGTAAGCTGAGCAATTGGTGCAATAACTTTGGAGAAATCCCTTATGAATTTTCTGTAAAAATTGGCAAATCCAGCAAATCTTTGAATTTCTTTGACGTTTGTTGGTGCTGGCCATTCCACTTTTGCTTTGATCCTAGTGGGCTCCACATTCAGTCATTCTGGAGAAAAGATGTAACCCAAGAATTGGATCTGGGTCTGTTCAAACTCACACTTTGATTTTGATGTAAAGCTGATTGTTTCTCAGTCATTCAAGGACAATACAAACATGTTTATGGTGCTCCTCCAGATGATCTGAAAAGATAAGGATGTCATCCAAGTAGGCAACGACAAGCACATACAATACATCTCTGAAGACATAATTTATAAAATGTTGTACGGTAGCAAGAGCATTGCACAGGCCAAAGGACATGACTAAGGATTCATAGCGTCCATATCGAGTTCGGAAAGCAGTCTTCCATTCATCTGCTATACGAATCCTGATAGTATTCTAGGTTCTTCATAGGTCTAATTTGGTAAATATTTTAGCTGAACGAAGTCTTTCAAGTAGTTCAGGGAATAAGTGTGGAGGATACTGGTTCTTAACTGTAATCTTATTTAATTCCCTGTAATCAACACATGGACGCAGTGTTGTCTTTCTTTTTCAACGAAGAACAAGGCTGCCCCTGCTGGAAAGGTCGAGGGCCTGATAACACCTTTTTCTAAATTCTCATCCAGGTACTCCTTAAGCTTCAATTCTGGCTCGAACAGAGAATAAATGCGACCGAAATGTATTTCAGCCCTAGGTATCAACTCAATGGGACAGTCATAAGGGCAATGTGGAGGCAACTGGTCAGCATTTTTCTTGTCACAGACATCCTGAAATTGACAATATTGTGAAGGCAGCTTGGTATATTGCAGGAGATGTGCTACTTTAACTTGGGTGTCCTGGTTAAAGAAAGAACCCTGTAGGCAAAGTTTTTTTTACAGAAAAGATGTAAAAGTTATTGTCCGTGCTCCCCAGTTGATAGAGGGAATATGGGCAGCAAACCAAGGAATGCCCAAAATGTGATGCTATTAGCTGAAAGCTGATGATCTCCCGGTGGTCTGATTCAATCTGAAGCTCCAGAGGAACAGCCTCATGCGTTACAGGCCCTGAACATAAAGACGAGCCATCAACTGTTTCCATATCAATTGGTGCTATTTTGTTTCTCATTTTATTATTGTGGGTTTGAGCGAAGTTAATGTCCATAAAGTTTGCCCCCATTCCAGAGTCTAACATAGCGGAGCAAGTAATGTCACAACCTTCAAAGAAGAGTTGAATAGGGATGACAAAGTGCAAGGATTGGGAGCAAATTGCACTTCCATCCTGACTTAATGGTGACACAGACTGAGCAATAGAATTTATGTGTTCAGACCCTTTAAGATCAGTGGCAGCAATAAATCTCTTTAATTTGTTTGAGCATTTAAGTGCATAATGTCCAGGATCCTCACCGACATTAGTTCCCAGAACGACGTCTCTCTTTCTCTTGAGTGCAAATAGATTTCCTTATTGAATCAATCTGCAGGGTCAGAAAAAAACTTTAGGGCCCCTCTGTGCAGGTAGACTAACGGAAAAATGCCTGCCACTATTATTTCCAAGCCACCCTAGTCTCTCCTTCCTTCTTTCAGTAAGTCTCTGATCAATCCGGATACTTAACTGGATAAAGGCCTCAAGATCATTCGGGGTCTCTAATCTGGCGAGCTCATATTTAACCTGTTCAGAGTGCCCACAGCGAAACTGACTTTTTTGTGCTGCTGGGTTCCATGTGGTATCGGCGATCCAACATAGAAACTCAGCTTTATATTCCGCAACAGAATATTTTCCCTGCCGCAGGCTGTGCAGCTTAGATCATTTAAAGGGTCACTGTCCTGTTCCACATAGGAGCCAAGCTAGGGCTTCCTCAGTCAGGAGGTTAATAATTAACAGTAATTTTTTTTGCTCAGAGGTAAATGCAGAAGATTGTATCTGGAAATAAATACGACATTGGTTGAGGAAACTTCTGTATTGTCTGCGATCACCATTGATTTTGAGAGGTAGAGGCATACGTGCGTTGGAGTCTGTCTCAGGAACGCAATTCCTGCAATTCCTCTGCAAACCATTAATCTCTTCTTGTTGACTTCTTACCACATTTTGTAGTTCAGAAAACGTTTCATGGTAAGTAACACCAAACTTTTGCAATTCTGCAGTTTGCTAACCAAAGGGGGCCACAGCAGCTACAACAGCGGACTCCATGTTTTAGGCAGGATTAATGTGTAATGATCAGGGGTCAGGTTTAGAGTCCAGTGGATGAAACAGCAAGCAGACACAGGCGGAAGCAGTCCAGGATCTATGCACAAGCAGAGGTAGCAGATAAGGAACAAACACAAACGTAGTCAAAGCACAAGCTGAGGTCAGTAGCCAATGGTGTAAATTGCAAACGGAGTGCGAGTACACAGGTAGCAGTTTGGAGAGCGCAACTTAACAGTAGCAGGAAGAGCACAATAATCTGGCAACTGGAAGTTTCAGAGACATGGCTTAAATAGGAAGGAACCTGGAGTTCAAGGTTCAGCAAGACATTTAAGTATCAAGGAGTCCAAGGATTCAAATAGAGTGCAAAAGGGAAACCCTTAATTAGCGTAGTAGACAGAGCTGCAGCCAGACACCGAAGCACCCCTGGGTTCAGATCCTGACATGATGGCATTGTAATGCCCTTTCTAGTTTGTCTTTTTCCCTAAGAAAACATATATCAAACACGTGGCTCCCAGTTACTGTGCCCTGAATCATCTCCAGTTCTAGCTATTTTTACAGGAGATAAGTGCAGAGCAAAGAAACATGCTATACCACATAGACGTAAGGTGGCTGTGCAGGAGCATAGCCCTCAAACAATTTTTTTAGCTCAGGGAACACCCTGCCTTAACCGTCAGATCCAACCCGGCTTTGTGATCTTGCTATGATGTGTAACCGAGCATCTCAACTAATGGAATCAGAAATTGCAGGAATACAAACAAGTCATGGCAAAAATGTCTGATATGTTCACAGTATTCCAGTCTACACGTAATTACTTAATGATAACTTATTTAACTGTACCAAACCATCTTCTTTGGTAAATAGGAACAGGTTTCAAACACTAAAATATATGTATATATTTTTCAGTACCACATAAATGTAACTGTACAAAAACGGTCTTTTTGGTAACTAGTAACAGGTATAAAACACTAAAACATCTGTATTTAATTTACAGTAGGCAGAAATTTCCTTAGACCAAACCGTCTGCTTTGATAAATAGGAACAGGTATCAAACAATAAAATATCGGTATTTATTTTAAAGAAGAAATTTCACCGAACCAAGCAGTCTTCTTTGCTAAATAGGAACAGACATCAAAACACTAAAATATCTGTATTTATTTTACAGTAGGCAGAAATTTCACTATACCAAACCATCTTTTTTGGTAAATAGGAACAGGTATAAAACAATAAAATATCAGTATTTATTTTACAGTAGACAGAAATTTCACTTTGCCAAACTGTCTTCTGTTGTAAATAGGAAAAGGTATCAAACAATAAAATATCTGTATATATTTTAAAGTAGGACAGAAATTTCACTGAACCAAACAGTCTTCTTAGGTAAATGGGAACAAGTATCACACACTAAAAAATCTGTATTTATTTTACAGTCGCACAGAGATTTAACAAACCATCTGTATCAAACCATCTTCTGTTGTAAATTGGAACAGGTATCAAACACTAAACTATCTGTATTTATTTTACAGTAGGCAGAAATTTCACTGTACCAAACTGTCTTCTTTGGTAAATAGGAACAGGTATCAAGCAGTAAAATATCAGTATTTATTTTAACGAAGGCCAGAAATTTTGCTGAACCAGTCTTCTTTGCTAAATAGGAACAGGTATCAAAACTCTAAAATATCTGTATTTATTTTACAGGAGGCCAGACATTTCACTTTACCAGTCTTCTTTGGTAAATAGGAACAGGTATCAAACACTAAAATATCTGTATTTATTTTACAGTAGGCCAGAAATGTAACTGTACCAAATGGTCTTGATATTGCGGAAACATTTACAGAAGGTGTGTTGATAGTAGGCGGGGACTTTAATTTTGCATCAGATCCTGTTCAAGATGTATCTAGGGGGGCCTCCCACCTCGCCTACTCCACTCTCCGGCAGCTTAAAAATCTCCTACATCAACATTAACTTATTGACGTATGGAGAATACAACACCCCACTGGCCGTGATTTTACTTTCTTTTCGCTGGTCCATAACACTTATTCCCGCATTGACCTTTTTCTAATATGACATGATGCTATTTCCCTTGTCTAGGTCTCTGAGATTGGCAATATAACCTTCCCAGACCATGCCCCTATCTCTCTCACTATTTAGACAGCTTCCTCTTCTTTGGAGAATGCTTCCTGGTGTCCTAATGAGTCACTGTTGACTTCTGAAGACTTTGGAGCTGACTTTCAGGCTTTTTTCACGCAACCTCAGTCTCTAACCAATTGACTGTATGGGAGGCTCATAAATGTTATATTCGGGGACTAATGATCCAGAAGGGTCACAGACTTAATTTTGAACGTAAGGCTCAGTTAGAGCAAATGTTTCATGATTTACAAATTCTGGAATCACAACATAAGCAGGGTCACTCGCAACACATAGAGGCCCAGCTGACGGTTTTGCGTGAGAAGATTAACATGCACTGTTGCTCTAAAGCGAGATTTCAACTTGAAAGGAGTAGGGCATTTTTCTATGAATACAATAACAAATGCCCGCTCTGGCTAGGGCGATGAGGGCAAAAAGGGCCCGGGCCTTTATTCCCTGTGTAAATTCTAACTCAGGTGGCCCATTACACAACTCACATGCTATAGCGGACTCTTTCAGGGATTTCTATACAAAATTATATAATCTAAGGGCTAACACTGGTGCCCCCCCCCCCCCTGCTATGTTGACAGCAGCTATGCAACAGTGTCTCACCTTCTCTGGTATGTCTAAGATCCCAGAGGAAGCCCTTATTTGCCCTCGATGCCCCAATTAGCTCAGCTGAATTACAAGCAGCTTTAGCCTTCCCCAACTCACGCAGTCGTTTCTAGATGCCTTTATTGCCCTTTCCTCGGATTTACCCCCTTCCAGCAGATGTCGCCAGAGCCCATATCACTGTCCTAATTGTGTCTTGTGCGAGCTATAGACCAATATCATTTCTTAACTGTGATAAGTTATTTTCCAGTATATTGGTGCGCAAGCTAAAGCTGCGTACACACTTCCAATTTTTATCGTTCAAAATGAACGACGAACGAACGACGAACGATCGACGAACGATCGATTGGGCAAAAATCGTTCGTAAAAAAAGTAACCAACGACGCCGACGAACGAGGAAAGTCGTTGGAAATGAACGACCGGACCAGCGGATCGGATTGGATGACAATCGTTGACCATCGTTCGTGTGTACGGTCGTTCAGTGATCGTTCATGGTCTAAGCATGCGCAATGAACGAACGTTCGCTCACTTCCTGTGTTGCACGTCACTTTCTGTATCGTTCAAACGATCGCATCTATTGTGTGTACAATATCTGCGAACGATCGTGTCGTTATCTGTATGTACAGGATCGGTGCTATACGATCGTTCGCAGATATCGTGCAGGATCGTTCGTTGTTCGTTTACCAACGATAATAATTGGAAGTGTGTACGTAGCTTAACACCCCTTCTCCAAAGTCTTATTCACTCAGATCAAAGTGTATTCTTACCCCTTAGTGAGGCAAGAGATAATACCCCTCGCACACTAAACCTAATCCATCATGTCACCGTAAACAAAATCCCCTCCATGATTTTTTCGGCGGATGCCCAGAAGGCCTTTGATGGGTAAATTGGGAATATATGAGACAGGTCCTCACTTATATCGGTATTCCGAGCTGGCTTTTTGACTGGATCCAAGCCCTCTACGAGTGAACAAAACAGAGCATAAAGTTTCTTATGCTTATGCGGACGATGTCCTTTACTATATAACCTCGCCCTATATTACTATCCTGATTCTTCTTAAGAAGGCTTTTTCATGGTTTGGCTGTTGCAATATTCTTAAAATGAATATTATGCCTTTTCTTTTTTATTTACTGCATACCTTACCTGTCCATATACCCCCTCACATACCACACAAATTTAGATCTGATTCGAATTTTCAAATTAGTTTGGTCCACCGACACTCCTACACTTAACAAGTTTCTCATGCGACTTCCGAAAGACAAAGGTGGGATGGCTTTCCCTTACCCGATTTTATACCACAGAGAGGTCCACTTGACCCATATGTTGGATTGGTGCAGACACGCTGTTGTTAAGGGATGGGTAAGATTGGAGGATTCTGTGTCTTCCATTTCACTAAGCACTGCAGCATGGTCTCCCCCAGAGGCCCGCAGTTTCTTCTGTCGCCATTGATTGGAGCAACGCTGAAAGTAGTAACTAAATATTTTCATAGTGAGGGAACTGGGACATTCTCATCCCCGATGTCCCCTATAATTGGCCATCCTGGTTTTCCCACTAGTAGGACAGACCCAGTCTTTAAGCAGTGAATTGAACAGAATATTTTTAGAGCCCTAATTAAACACCCCGATTGGACAGCTTCAAAGGGATCACACCCTCACTGGACAACAAGAGAAGGATACAATTTCAGTAATTTCTCACCTCGCTGCCCTCTCCCCAAGTTTTCCATAGACCCCTCACCCCCCTGGAGAATTTGTGTATGCCTGGGGATATGTGTCGGCCAGTTTTATTCTGTATTCTATGCCTATAAAAAATTTAAAAAAAGAACCCCCACTAGCTTGGAGTGGGGTGGTATTGTTATTGAGGAGTAGGGATCCCTAGTCAGATTTTAACTTATAGTAAAAAAAATGAATATGACTGTCACTAGTTTCATATGACCAAATCAATATGAATATAAAATGGAACACCCTAATAAAAAAAACACACTTACTTGGTCCCATCATTTTTTTTAAAGTTTATTAATAAATTTGTTATACATTGGACATATTTCATTTAGTTAGGCCAACAATGTAAAATAAATATTCATGCAAAACAATGTAAGCTTTTTATGTCAAGAAACAGACAAAATTAGAATGCCGGGTGAGGGGGGTTAATACTCATTTAATCTATCTGTATTATGATTGATTGGCTGACACAGCAGATATTTGTTCTATAAATCACCAAAATCAAGAAAGTTTTATCACCAGTTTAAATGTATTAGTTACATCAAGTGATCATTAAAATACCTAAGTACACCACAATGATGTATGTGCAGCACAAACTTGTGGGGAAATTATGCTTATCAATAGCTCAAAGGCTTGCAGTGGAGAGATATGTTACCAGAAAGGATTCTTTAAGCTACTTTTAGATTTTAACTACTAATTTTGGATTATATAGGCTATATAGTTATATAATATATATCATAAGTATCATACAGTATATGCCATATATAAACATATTGTTGCTCAGCCCTTGTTCAGAATTTGGTTTGTTTCTGGTTTCATACCCAGCCAATGGATTTAGGCATCTGCTGCAAAGATGAAAGCTGAGTCATAAGCAAAAAGCTCTTTCCAATTACTGAGAAATTCCAGAAAAAATATGACAGAGAACAAAAGTTTTCTTTGTATGTTTTCCAGCGCAAACACTGTAGAAACTCTGATAGCACCATTTCTGTCTCAGCTTGCCGTGTTACAAAAAGCCATTCTGATTAAAAAAATGTGCAACCTTTTTGTTAAATTTCCCAGACTTCACCAAGCACGATGCAAATCTAATTTATAAATGAGTAACATTGATGTTGGAAGTAACTGTATTTTTGTATTTTATTGGTGCTGTATATTTCTACATATAGTAAATGTAGAAAAACAGATTTGAAATTACTGGTATCTCTGCTTTAATGCACTTCTTTTTGGCTTAATGTTTTAGGATGCAATGACGACTGGATAAAAGCAAATCAACTCCCATACAAATACATTATTTAACTATGCCAAAACAGCAGTTCATCTTTTAAATGGCTTGCAAATTGTTTCGCCCAACAAGAAAAATTCAGACCACTGACAAAAGAAGCATGATACTGAAAATCAGATACGACCAACTCCTGTTTAATGTCACAATCCTTTCCTTTAGAGCTGGATATTATCTACTTGTACACAACTCAAACATGAAGAAAAAATTGTAAACTGATTAAATGATGGCTTCCGAGTTCACTGACTTTTCACATACAGAAAAAAAAGACTGGTTTTGATAATCTTTTGAATTTTCAATTTTAGCTAATGACGTTTGCTTATGGAAACCCGATTCGTAAACATATATATGTTCAGTAGAGAATAGCTTTAGAAACCGTCTGGTAAACCATTGCTAATGCTAGAAGAAAAAAAACATGCATTATTGTGTAGAAACTTAAAAGTAAACCCTTGTAAAATCATTTTGCTTTTTCAGGAAAGTAAAATTTTTACTGACAACTCTGTTAATTGTACAGAACATTGCACTTTAGAGATGCCAAGCACAGACAAACACGTTCTTTCTCTTATCTTCGTCAATATCTTAAAACAAACTTGTTATATATTTATTCTGCAGATTTTCACAGCATGTAACGAGATTGCAAATAGCCTTAGAAAGCGTCTGGTGCTCATGCTAGATAAAAAATGCAGTAATATGTAAAAACTAGTGAAAACCTTTGTATATACATTTTCTGTTTCTGGAACATTGAACATTGCAGTTTGAGATGTCAAGCACAGAAAACACATTCTATCTCTAAATTTCTTAATTATCCTAAAATAAACTTTTAGTTCTGGCTGATACATTTTACTTCAGGAAACATAAATGGTAAACATTTATAAGCTTTATATATACAAGTGCATATTGCTTTTGATAGATATTTTTTTTTTAAATTGTATTTTTTATTGAAAAGTTTTATCATACAGTACAGAAGGGAAGAAGGGGTTACACAAAGAGAGATTAACAATCGTAAACCAGAACAGAACACAGCTGAATTTCAAACATCCAATAGTCATATCGTAGACATAATATATAATATAAACATTTATAAACAAAACAAAATAGAAAGGAGGTAAGAACAATTAGAAATGTTGTGACAACCAGAAGAGCGACTGGGGGATTAGTCTGATAAGTTAGTATAATAACGGTCCCAGGCCTCCCAAACCACCTCAAATTTATCCACTGTATTTCTAAGCAGCGCCGTGAGGTACTCCATTAGACAGATCTCTTGTATCCGTGCATGAAGATCGCCCATGGAAGGAGGTATAGTCATCTTCCATCTAGTGGGGATCAGTGTTCGTGCTGCAACTAGAACGTGAGTCACCAGTTTGCGGGACACGTTCGGCAATGTTGGGGGGGGGTTGACCTAGGAGGTGCGTAAGGGGATCCAATGGGACCTGATGCTGGACCACAGCTGATAATAAATCATTAACCCGTGACCAATATGGCTGGATAAGAGGACAGAACCAAAATATATGTTCTATCGTACCTCTATGTTTTCCACATCTCCAACATGAGGGGTCTACATCCGGAAACAGTCGATGTAGGACTGCTGGTGTGTGGTACCACCTGAGCAGAATTTTATATTGGTTTTCTTTAAATAAAGTACATATAGAACTTTTGTGTGCGGCTTCCCAGATGTCAAGCCAGTCTTCTGGGGGTAATGATCGACCCAGCATCTCCTCCCATTTGAGCATATAGCCATACTTATTGGATAATCCCTGAGTAGAGGAGTGAAGTATACGATAAATAGCCGAAATTGTACCTTTAGAAAGGGGGCCTTCCATACATAGTCTTTCAAAAACAGTGAGGGGCTGGAAGATAGCAGTAGGCTGGAGAGACAAAATATAATGTCTTATTTGCAGATATGCGTAAAAAGATGTGCGGGGGAGCTCCACTCTGTTATTGAGTTCAGTAAAAGAGAGCAACCGCCGTTCAATTGGGTCTAGAATGTGTCTGATTTGAAATAGACCTCTATCTCTCCAGGGGCCTGACATGGAACCGGACAGACTATCTGGAATCTGTGGATTTCAAATTATAGAGGTTAATCTCGAGGCTGAGGATACCAGGCCAAATTTGTCCTTGCAGGACCTCCAGATGGTCCTCGTAAACACCATCGGAGCTGTCAGGTCCGACTCCGCTAGTAATAAGGAGGAGCTCCACAACATGACATTGGGGTGAATAGGGGCTATCCATTCCCCCTCTAACTCTACACCGATACTAGGAGGGTGAGGGGATGTCCACTGCAAGACATGCCGCAGATGAGCCGCCAAATAGTACTTGTGAACATCCGGGCCTCCCAGTCCTCCCCCCTCCCTAGGAGCACAAACAATATGTTTGGGTACCCTGTGCCTTTTGTAAGCCCAGATAAAGCGCATAAAGTCAGTTTGGATTTTTTTCAGTACTGGAGACGGGACTCTAATTGGTAATGTCTCAAATAAATATAATAGTTTAGGGAGAAGCATCATTTTCACAGAAGCTATCCTACCCAGCAGCGATAAAGGATGTGCCTTCCATTTAGATAGAAAGTTATTCACCTCCCTTAATAACGGGGGGAAATTGTGGGAGTACAGTTGAGAGTATGTGGAGGTAATTTGAGTCCCCAGATAGCTGAGAGAGCCCGCCTGCCAGGTGAAAGAGAAAGAATCCTTCCTGATAAAGCTGCAATGGGGCTCCATCAAATTCAAGGTTGCGCATGTTTCTGGCCGCAGTCATGAGGGCATCCTTCAGATCCGCATCCATTAGTTGGCAGATAACATCTCGAGGTCTGGCTGCAGTCCTAGGTTGCCTGGATGCACGGAATGCTCTGGATATTTGTACGCTTTTGATAGATATTTAATTATTTAATTTAATAACAATTTTTGTTGTTATACATTTACTCTGCAATTTACATGACATGTTAAAGAGCTTGCAAATATGTTTAGAAGGCAACTGGTAAGCCACTGCTAATGCTAAATGAAACAAAACATGACATAATGTGCAAAAATCAGTATAAACCTTTGAATACACATTTTTTGTTTCTGAAATGTAAGTGCAAACCTATTTTGACATTTCTTAGATATTGAAATAAAACTGTGCAATTTGGCGATATCAAGCACCGAATAAACGTTCTTACTACTAATTTCGTCATTAACTTGAAACAAACCTTTATCAAACCATTCTAGATAAAAACACAATCTTTCCCTAAATTTTTAAATCATCTGATAAATTCTACTTATAAAAACATGAATGGTGAACATATATACGCTTCTAATATATAAGTACATATCGTTTTATAAATAGGGTTTAATAACAAACTCTAAATTTCGGTATTTTTTTAAAAACTTCTTTTCTTCTATTACAACTCATTTTAAAGCGTCTAGTAAACCTTTGCTGTTCTTTAGATAAAAACATGTCCTTGTGTTTTGAAACGAGAAAAACCCTTCTTTCTAGACATAAAATGCAAACTTATATTGACAACACTAAGATAATGATATAGAAAATTGCAATTGTGAATGTTAATCACAGAAAACACGTTCTTAATCCTAATTTCATCATTATCTACAATTAAACTGTTTTCTTCTAATACAATTAAATTTAAAGTGTCTAGTAAACCTTTGGTAATTTTAAATGAAAACATATGCATACATGCGTAGAAACTTGAGAAATAACCTTTGAACAATGCTTTCTATCTAAGAAGAAATACAAACATATTGACATTTTTCAGATAATGGGGTAGATAATTGCAATTTAGAAATGCCAAGCACAAAAACACTTTCTATCTTTTAACTTTTCTAATTCCAAATGAAAACACATGCACTAATATTTAGAAACTTGAGGAAAACCCTTGTAAACACATTTTGTTCTTTCTAGAAATGAAACGCAAACTCATATTGACAAATCTAATTTCGTCATTATGTAAAAATAAACTCTTTTCTTTAATAACAACTCAATTGAACGTTTCAATTAAACTCTAGTAAACCTTTCCTTATTTTTAGATAAAAACACATGCACTAATGTATAGAAACCTAGGGAAAATCCTTGTAAACAATTTTTTTCTATTAGAAAGTAATAGTACTTATTTTGATATTTCTTAGTGTGCAAGAAAATTGCAATTTGAAAATGCCAAACAGAAAACATTTACTCTTTACGTAATTTCTACTTGAGGAAAACTTTGTAAACACATTCTGCTTTTTCTAGAAATAAAATGCAAACTTTTATTCACAATTCTAAGTATAGGGCATAGCAATTGGAAATGTCAAGCACAGAAAACACGTTCTTACTCAAAATGTTGTCATTATCTACAAACTGTTTTCTTCTAATACAACTCAATTTAAGCATCTAGTAAACATTTTCTAATTTTAGATGAAAACAAGCACAAATGTGTAGAATGAGCAAATGCAAATGTAATTTAACATTTAGATAATGGGACAGAAAAGTGCAATTTGGAAATGCCAAGCACAATAAAAACGTTCTAACTCTGAAATCATCATTACACAACAAAATGTTTTCTCCGATCACAACTCAATTTAAAGCATCCCTTTTCTAATTTTAGATGAAAACATGCACTAATGTGTAGAAAGAAATAAAACTTTTGTAAACACATTTTGTTCCTTCTAGTAAGTAAATGCAAACTTTTATAGACAAATCTGTTAGTATAAAAAATTGCAAATGTTAGGCACATGTTCTTACTCTAAATTTCATCAACAAACTCTTTTTCTCAAATGACAACAATTTAAACCGTCGAGTTTGTTTATTTAGAGATAAAAACTCTCAGTTTCATCATTATCTCAAAAACAAACTAGTTCATTCAATTACAATTCAATTGAAAGTGTCTAGTAAACTGTTGTTAAAATTCAGATAAAGAAACGTGCACCAATGTGTGCAAATTTAGGGAAAACCCTTGTAAACGCTCTAGAACGTAAATGGAAACCTATATGCATACTTATATTGACAATTCTCATTTAATGGTATAGAACATTGCAATTGGATATGTCAAGCACAGAAAACACGGGCTTTCGCTCAAACTTTGCTATTCATCAGTTAGTTCTGCGTTTTTTAGATCAGCCTCCTATTTAGACACATAAGCATGATAATGGGGGTTAACCAGTTTTTTAGGCCCAGAATATAATATTGAAAATAATTTAGTAATCTGGGTTGTCTGTAAACAATATATGTTTCATGATGTCTTAGAGGAGCATCTCTATCCCGAATAAGGGATTGCAGCCAGTGTCGTAGCGGCATATACCTGACAAAATTCTCTCCCTGGCACATCGTGAGTACTTTCAATAGAATCCCTGCTCTTAACCTTGGAATTATCTATCAAATTTGTATATTTATTGGCAATCCATCAATCAAAGGCCCCAAAGGCCATAAAACCCGCTTGAAACATGGGGTTATTCTGGATCGGTAGCATGGTGACATGAGGCAGCTGCAATATCTCACACTATCCCAAACCGCAAACGTGTACAGTTCCTGATAATGTTTTCAGGTAATTAAAATAGGTAACAAGATAGGGGGCCACAACTCCCCAACCTTTTAATAATAAGAGGCTGAGAATCCATCCGGACCTGAGGACTAATTAGTTTGCAGACTTAATTGTCATAAGAGTCTCTGTCACAGTAATAGCTTTCAAAGGTAATCAGCTTGGTTGATTTCACTTGAAGGTGGCCGTGAAAGACAGGTGAAAGGAGGTGGCTTGTGTGAGGCATAGAACATGGGTGGGATCGATGGGTGGCTCTAGCCATTCAGTCCACTTGGCTCCTTTTTTCACCACTTCAACTGCTCTCTCTTACCTCTAATGACCTTAATTTTTGCTTTCAAGCTCTCCCCTCACCACTTATAACCTGCCTGCCAAGCTGCCTGACAACCCATACTATGGGTCACCACAAACTATCAATCATCTAGCCATTTATCTTGCTGGGCTTCTTTTTCCACCACACAGACACTGATTTGCACCACTTTACGTACCTCTTACTACTTATGACCTCAGTCCTTGCTTTCAAGATGTTCCTTCACCACCAATTACTACCCGAACTTCCACTGACCCCAAGCTGCCTGACACTGCTCTCCATCACTTAAATGGTTGTTACGTATTACTAATTCCCTCATTCTGTGCTTTTAAGCATTACTAATTATCTCAAACCTGGTATTAAGTGACTGTTACGATACCAAGCTTCCGTCCAAACCCCAAAGTATTCCAATCAGCTCGCACGCATCCAACCGCCCAGGGCTTTTTCAACTGCAAGGATGACTGTTGCCAGCACAAATTCTACACTCTTTCCGAGCCGCAGGTGGGACTCCAAACGTCTAAAGGATATGGTCTTATTAGACATACAAACCGGACACTTATGCTAATGCAGGTTGGACTCCTGCTTTGTGTCTACTTTGACCCTTCTTTTTGAGGACATGTGGAAGCACTTCATGTGGTGGCTAAGCTGTAGAGCACTTGTTCTGCAAGCAGAAGGTTGTAAGTTTTATTTTTATTAGCGACATGTCAGGTGATTGCATGTGTCTACAATTGACTTCTGCCGATTCCTTTAGCCATTCATCCTGCTGGGTTCCCCTTTTTACGTGCATTGCTATGCACCACATTAATTGCTGTCCCTTACTACTAATTAACTCACTCTTTGCCTTCACGCTCTCTTTTTATCACTTATTGCCACCCTAACTTCCACCGACCCAAGCTGCCTGACACCAACCCATGCTATGGGTCATCCCAACCTCTTTCTTACAGCCAATGTAAACACTTTTTAGACATTGGATTGCTGGATGGACGTTGCTCAGTTTGGGGTGTAAATGGAAAACTGTACTCAGATGGGTATTGAAAGTTTAGTGGTTGTGTGATGTTAGCTAATTATCACCCTAACTTCCTACATCAACCAATGCCAGGGTCCACCACAACCTAATCCTTAAACCTCTAGCCCTAACTCATGCCACTGGGCTGCCCTTTCTGCTGCACTGATATACATCCCTTTAAATTCTCTTCCTTACTAATAATAACCTCACTCTCTGCGTTCATCACTAATTTCCATCTAATTTCTTTTAGACCAAGCTTCCTGACACCAACCCATCCTATGGGTAACCCCAACCAATTTCTTCTGCCTCTAGTCATTAATCCCACTGGGCTACTCTTTCCATCAATTTAACTGCTCGCCCTTACTACTAATAACTTTAGTCTTTGTTTTCAAGCTCTACTTTTACCACTAATTACTACCCTATTTTCCACTGACCCAAGTTGCCTGACACCAACCCATCCTATAAGCCACCCTAACCTCTTTCTTACCCCTTCACACTGCTATCTATCACATTCATTCCTTATTACTAATGCCCTCAGTCTGTGCAATTAAGCTCTCCCTGCATCACTAATTACCTCAAAACTGTTAGTAAGCAACTGTTAGGAAAAACAAGCTTCTGTCCAAACTCATAGTTACTCCATTTGGCTCCCACGCATCCGATCTCCAAGGGCTTTTTCAATAGCAAGGGTGACTACTGCTGTCACAAATTCCACGCTCTTCCAGAGCCGATGGTGGGCTTTTACGCACTGAGCCTCCAGACCAGCTGCTTGTTAATGACTCTAAAAGATATGGCCTAATTAAGCATACAAACCCAAACGTTTGTAAGCACTTCATGTGGTGGTTCAGCTGTAGAGCCATGATCCTACAAAGAGAAGATCGTTGTGAGTTTGATTTCCGGTAGCGACGCCTCTTCAAGTGACTTGTGAGGCTTATGACTGATTTGTAACTTCTCTTACTGGATGGAGGTTGCCCACAGTGGGGGGTTGGAAATGGAGGTGATGTGGAAAGTGTAGACGACGTGAGCTGGTAAAAAGAGAGATTGATCTAGGCTAGAAAGATGCCTATGTAACAGGTATAAAATAAATACAGTTTTTTTAATGTTTGATACCTGCTCCTATTTACCAAAGAAGAAGGTTTGGTACAGTTAAATTTCTGTCCTACTTTAAAATAAATACATACATTTTAGTGGTTGATATATGTTCCTATTTACCAAAGAAGACTGTTTAATACAGGTAAATTTCTGTACGACTGTAAAATAAATACAGATAGTTAAGTGGTTGATATATGTTCCTATTTACCAAAGAAGACTGTTTAATACAGTTAAATTTCTGTGCGACTGTAACATAAATACAGGTATTTTAGTGTTTGATACCTGCTCCCATATACAAATACAGATATTTTAGTGGTTGATATCTATTCCTATTTACCAAGGAAGACTGGTACAGTTAAACTTCTGTGCCACTGTAAAATAAATACAGATATTTTAGTGTTTAATACCTATTACTACTTACCAAAGAAGACTGGTACAGTGAAATTTCTGTCCAACTTAAAAATAAATACAGATATTTTAGTGTTTGATATCTATTCCTACTTACCAAAGAAAACTGGTACAGTGAAACTTCTGTGCGACTGTAAATTAAATACAGATATTTTAGTGTTTGATGCCTATTCCTATTACCAAAGAAAACTGGTACAGTGAAATTTCTGTCCTACTTTTAGTAGGATATTTTAGGACTATTTTTACGTTTGATGCCTGTTCCTATTTAGCAAGGAAGGATGTTTGGTAAAGTTAAATTACTGGCCTACTATAAAATTTATACAGATATTTTAGTGTTTGATACCTGTTCCTATTTACCAAAGAAGACCATTTGGTGCAGTGAAAGTTCTGGCCTACTTTAAAATAAATACTAATATTTTATTGTTTGATACCTGTGCCTATTTACCAAAGAAGATGGTTTGGTACAGTGAAATTTCTGCCTACTGTAAAATAAATACAGATATTTTAGTGTTTGCTTCCTGTTCCTATTTACCAAAGAAGATCGTTTAGTAAAGGTAAATTTCTGTGTGACTGTAAAATAAATACAGATATTTTAGTGTTTGATATCTGGTCCTATTTACCAAAGAAGACCGTTTTTTACAGTGAATTTTCTGTCGTACTTTAAAATAAATACAGATATTTTAGTGCTTGATACCTGTTCCTATTTACCAAAGTTTGTATTCCTGCAAACTCTGAATTCATTAGGTGAGATGTTCGGTTAAATCACACATCATAGCAAGATCACAATGCCAGGTTGGATCTGACAGTTCAGGCAAGGGCATTCCCTGAGCTCAAAAAATCATTTGAGGACTATGCTCCTGCACAGCCACCTTACTTATGTGTGGTAGCACGTCTCCATGTTCTGCACCTACCTTTTGTAAAAAGTTAGTACTGGTGAGGATTCAGTGCACAGTCTTTGGGAGCCACGTGTTTGACATCTGTTATATTATGGTAAAATACAAACTAGAAAGGGCATTAGAATGCTATCACTTAGGAACTGCTTCCTTTAGACAGCATAATTAAAACTCCAGCAATTGTTTTTAAAACAAAAATTAGTCAATAAAACTGGTAAGGATTACATGCACCTTAGGCTCCATGTGCCTTTTCTACTGAATCCTGTTATAATGGAAGACCTAGCAAAAGGGAGGGTGTTAAGTGGGTGGGTTGGGATGTCCACCCCAAGTGGGGTAGATTGACTAGGATCAACTTCATAAAGAAGGTGGTCATGAAAGTGTAGGGGGGACTTGTGAGCCTCAAAAAGGAAGGTTGGGTGGTAACTGATACAATGGGGAAAGGACTTGTGTCCAAACTCAGACTTTTTCCATTTGGCTCAAACGCATCTGACTTCCAAGTGCTTTCTCAGTCACAAGGGTGAGCAGGGTGCTGCTGGAAGAAATTCCACACTCTTCCCAAGCTGCAGGTGGGACTCGAACTCAAGGACTACCATGTGCTCAATTTTCAACTTTACCCACTGAACCAGCAAACCAGCTTCTTGGGAAACAGTCTAAAAGATATGGCCTTATCACTTAGTTAGTTCTGCGTTTTTTAAATCAGCCTCCTATTTAGATACATAAGCATGATAATGGGGGTTAACCAGTTTTTTAGGCTCAGAATATAATATTGAAAATAATTTAGTAATCTGGGGTGTCTGTAAACAATATATGTTTCATGATGTCTTAGAGGAGCAGCTCTATCCCGAATAAGGGAATGCAGCCAGTGTGAGGTGTAAATGGAAAACTGTATTCAGATGGGTGACGGAGGAGGCATTGAAAGTGTAGTGGTTGCTAGGGTCCACCACAACCTAATCCTTACACCTCTAGCCACTCATGCCACTGGGCTGCCCTTTTTGCCGCACTGATATACACCACTTTAAATTCTCTTCCTTATTAATAATAACCTCACTCTCTGCGTTCATCATTAATTGCCACTTTAATTTCTTTCAGACCAAGCTTCCTGACACCAACCCTTATCACTTATTGTCACCCTAACTTACCTTAAAAAAGGGCATTAGAATTATATATATATATATATATATATATATATATATATATATATATTATATATATATATATTATATGTACACTGTAGGAGATATCCCAATAGTTATATGTACACTGTAGGAGATATCCCAATAGTTATGTCTATGTTATTATTGTTATATTTATTTTGCTGTATTGTACTAACCATTTATAGATTACCATAGAGGGGTTTACTACTAAAAACATTATTTCCATGTGCTGTATATATTATTGATTGAAGTTCCTATATCTGTATATCAAACAATATTGCTGTGTACTTTATGTTTCACTTTGTTTTCTTAAATAAACTGTTTGAGTGACTAGCTATCATTTGTGCATAAACCTTCCTTTATTGAAAATCTATGTACATTGATAGGGGATAAAACATCCATATTTATGCAGATAAATATTCCAAAATCCATACAATCACCTGACACATCGCTACCGGAAATGAAATTCACAAGCTTCTGCTTGCAGGAACAGTACTCTACAGGAGAGGCACCATATGAAGTGCTCCAAACATCCTCAAAAATAAAGGTCTTATAATAAAGTTAAAGCAGGCACATGGAGTCAAATAAGGCCATATCTTTCAGCCGTTTTTGCAAGTGTGAGATTGAGAAACAGCGCTCACTATTCAATGTCTATGTGTAATTAAATAGAGGACTGTCATTCTGCATTTCAGCCACAAGATGCCACTGTTCCTTAACACAGCTAAACAGTTTGACAGTATTTGCATATTGATAGGAGGTGTGGTTGTACTGAAAAAAAGAAGAAGACAGGAAACAGGAAGCAAGAGAGCAGACATCTTGCAAAGACTGTGTGAGAAAGAGAATCTGCTCGCATCCAAGTGTCAGTGCGTTCTAGAGTTTCAGGAGCTGTGGCTGAATGAGGCTGACCACCGTCCAAGGCAGATCCTGTCCAGAGGAAAAGAATTGTTTTCCAGAAAGGCTGAAAGGAGCTGAGGAACAGAGCGCAGTCTGTCTTGCAGGACCTCATGTTTGCTGAAGAGACTTGTTGTTGTTATTCAGTTTAAAGACATCATTGGATCCCGAACAAGACTCGGGTCAGTAAAATTGTGCACGCACCGCATTATAGTATTGGCGCCTGAAATACCTATGGCGGCGAAAGTAGTGAATAGCAGCCATGCTACAAGGGACCGGTCAGGGTCTGAAGAGTCAGAGACTTTAAAGGATGTGGTCCAGGCCCTGCAGGCAGAATTGAAAGAACTGGGGCTGGAAGTGTCCCATATGCAGGCAGGATCATCCCAGCCTCCGGAAACAAACCCCGTACCTCGTGCCACTCCACCCAGGATTACTCAGGTGCGGGGGCACGTCAAAAGAGGGCCTCTCTGTTGGGCTTGTCGACAGTAGGGTCATATGGCCAGAAAGTTTCCGGAACAGATAGCGTCCGAGCCGACGTTAAGCTCCCGACCGCCGCAGTAGCTGGGCGTCCTGCAACGGTACATGAGAAGCTAAGCCCTAAGCGTGAGGAACACGACCTGTATGCCAGCAGCCCTGTTATGGAAGCCGAGTTGGAAGGCCAGAAGGTCCGCTGCCTAGTCGATACAGGGTCGGAGTGCACCCTTATGCCTCTGGAATTTTTTGAAAAGCACTTTAGGCATATGATGGAGGCAGAAGATGGAAGCGTCATCAGGCTGACGGCTGCCAATAACAGAGAGATGGACGTCCGAGGAATAGTCTGGATGCGGGTCCGTCTGTTTGGGCAAGACGTCGGCAAAAAGGGTATCGCGCTGGTCGACCATCCGTCCCGGAGAGGAATGGACGTGACCCTGGGCATGAATGTGATGAGATACCTACACCATCAATTCTATGCCAAAGAAGGGCCAAAGTATTGGCAACGGGCCACCACACACCGGCCAACTCAGAAGGTTCTACAACAGATGGTGAGGAGCTGCAGTCTGCAAAAGAGCAACATATCCGGTCTGCCCCTTGGAGACGTGAAGGTCCTGCTGAGGACCCCGGTGAAGATCCCACAAGAACAGATCCTGATGCTGCCGGTGAGGGCTGGACGACAACTGAATGGACTGGAGGTCCTGATCGAGCCCTCTTACCAGGAGGAAGTGCAGACTCGTCCACTAGTAGCTACTCGTCCACTAGTAGCCACTACTGGAATGAAGGTGTTCAATGCAAAATTGAGAAAATGTTCAAGCCTCTGTCTTGCTTTTTTTTTTGGCACCACACAGTGGGAACAGATTACCCCTTACACCACACTATTTACATAATCCATTACTCCACCCATGCTTCCTTTTTAGGCTCATACAATGTCCTACACTTTCTTGACCACCACCCAATTGACCCTCTTCTTTACCACCCATTTCCCAAGCAGCCTCACATCTCACAAACCTTCTCATTTCAGGTTCACACAACCCTTTCATCCTAATTGGCATCTCCATACCAGCTGAACCACTCTTTTTACCTCCACGTCCCCTACACTTTCAACATCACCTCTATTTCAAAAAGAAAGGTCTTATAATACAGTCAAAGCAGGCACATGAAGTTCAACCTGCTTTAGCATAAGTGTCCGGTATGTCAAAAGGCCATATCTTTTAGACTCTTTCATAGGCAGCTGCTATGGTAGCTCAGTTGGTAAAATGCTGCTTGAACACATCTTGGACCATAAGGTCGAGTGCCACCTGTGGCTCAGGAGGATTGTGAAAGTTGGGCCAGCAGCAGTCACCCTTGTGATTGAGAAAGCCTTTGGAGGACAGATGTGTGCAAGCCAAATGGAGAAACTATGAGTTTGGGCTAAAGCTTGGTATTCTAACAGTCTCTTAACACATTTGAGGTAATATATGAGGGGGGGTCTACAAGCACAGAGTGTGGCTGTTTGTAGTAAGAATCAGCAATTAAAGTGTTAGTTGGCAGAAAGGGGATCCCAGTGGGTTGAAAGAGGTTTAGGGAGGCCCATAGGATGGGTTTGGATCAGTGGAATTAGTGGTGTAGGGAGAGTATGAAAGCAAACACTGTGGTAAATAGTAGTAAGGGAAAGAAGTTAATGTGGCACATAGCAATGTGGGTGTGATGGAAAGGGGGAGCACAGTGGGATGATCGGCTAGAGGTAGGAGAAAGAGGGTTTGGTGGCCCATAGGATGGGTTTGTGTCAGGCTGCTTGAGTCAGTAAAAGTTAGGATAGTAATTAGTGGTGTAGGGAGAGGTTGAAAGCAAAGACTGAGGTAATTAGTAGTAAATGAGATAGGTTAAAGTGGTGCAAAACAATGTGGGTGTGGTGGAAAGGGGAGCCCAGTGGGATCAATGGATAAAGGTATTAGAAAGAGGTTGGTTTCAGGCTGATTGCGTTATTGAAAGTGAGCATATGTAGGAAAAGTTGTGGTGTCTCAAAACAGCGGTAGTGAAATTGTTTTGTCTAAAGTGAGAAATTGAATAAGACCTTTCCCCAAATTATTATTTGCAGGAGTTAATAACCAGCCCGAGAACTTCCACTCTAGCAGAACCAGGAACATATACATGATTGGATTCAGTCCAGAACCTGTTTTGAAAGGTTAAGTGAATATCTATTGGCAGAGGAGTGAATCATCACTGTAACTATCTTTAGTAAGCGCTTGGGAGCTCTTTGGTTGTAGTGGCCCCTAGGAAGTTCTTTTGAGACAAAATAGTATGTTCTGGGTTGCCTAGGGGTTGAAGGGGATCAAACAAGTTTCGAGATCAGCCTTGCCATTCCTTGATCCAGGTCTGTACGAGATAATGAAGTTGAACCTGGTAAAAAACAAAGCCCATCACCTTTTGGCAGGACGGAGGAATTCAGTGAGAACAGTCACAGGATGACTGGCCCCTTCAAGGAGGTGTCGCCATTCAGAAAAGGCTTCTTTGATGGCAAGCATTTCTTTATTTCCAATATCATAATTCTTTTCCACTGAAGACATTAGACAAGAATAATTGGCGCAAGGGTGAAGCTGCATCTCCTGTCCGTTGGGAAAGAATATAGCTCCCACGGCATAATCTGAGGCATCTACTTCCACAACAAAAGGTAGTTTGAGGTCTGGATGTACCAAGATGGGTGCAGAGGTAAACAGAGTCTTTACTTTGGTGAATGCAGCCTGTGCCTCTGGTGACCATAAAAACGGTTGACCTTTCCTTGTAAGCTGAGTAAATTGGTGCAATAACGTTGGAGAAATCCCTTATGAATTTTCTGTAAAAGTTTGCAAATCCAACAAATCTTAGGATTCATAGTGTCCATATCGGTTTCGGAAAGCAGTCTTCCATTCATCTCCTTTACGAATTTGGTTTGTTTCTGGTTTTATACCCACCTAATGGATTTAGGCATCTGCAGCAAAGATGAAAGCTGAGTCATAAGCAAAAAGCTTTTTCTTATTACTGAGAAATTCCATATAAAATATGACAGAGAACAAAAGTTTTCTTTGTATGTTTTCCAGCGCAAACACATTAGGAACTCTGATAGCACCATTTCTGTCTCAGCTTGCCGTGTTACAAAAAGCCAATATGATTAAAAAAATGTGCAACCTTTTTGTTAAATTTCCCAGACTTCACCAAGCACGATGCAAATCTAATTTATAAATGAGTAACATTGATGTTGGAAGTAACTGTATTTTTGTATTTTATTGGTGCTTTATATTTCTACATATAGTAAATGTAGAAAAACAGATTTGAAATTACTGGTATCTCTGCTTTAATGCACTACCTTTTGGCTTAATGTTTTAGGATGCAATGACGACTGGATAAAAGCAAATCAACTCCCATACAAATACATTATTTAACTATGCCAAAACAGGAGTTCATCTTTTAAATGGCTTTGCAAATTGTTTCACCCAACAAGAAAAATTCAGACCACTGACAAAAGAAGCATGATACTGAAAATCAGATACGACCAACTCCTGTTTAATGTCACAATCCTTTCCTCTAGAGCTGGATATTATCTACTTGTACACAACTCTAACATGAAGAAAAAATTG
The DNA here is from genome assembly GCF_032062135.1 of Pyxicephalus adspersus. Lineage (NCBI taxonomy): Eukaryota > Metazoa > Chordata > Amphibia > Anura > Pyxicephalidae > Pyxicephalus > Pyxicephalus adspersus. The sequence goes on along the minus strand of NC_092864.1, from coordinate 77,145,531 downwards.
TAATCTGATTAAATGATGGCTTCCGAGTTCAGTGACTTTTCACATACAAACACGTTCTTTCTCTTATCTTCGTCAATATCTTAAAACAAACTTGTTATATATTTATTCTGCAGATTTTCACAGCATGTTAACGAGATTGCAAATAGCCTTAGAAAGCGTCTGGTGCTCATGCTAAAAAATGCAGTAATATGTAAAAACTAGTGAAAATGTTTGTATATACATTTTCTGTTTCTGGAACATTGAACATTGCAGTTTGAGATGTCAAAGCACAGAAAACACGTCTATCTCTAAATTTCTTAATTATCCTAAAATAAACTTTTAGTTCTGGCTGACACATTTTACTTCAGGAAACATAAATGGTAAACATTTATAAGCTTTATATATACAAATACATATTGTTTTTGATAGATATTTAATAACAATTTTTGTTGGTATACATTTACTCTGCAGATGTACATGACATGTTAAAGAGCTTGCAAATATGTTGAGAAGGCAACTGGTAAGCCACGGCTAATGCTAAATGAAACAAAACATAAAATAATGTGCAAAAATCAGTATAAACCTTTGAATACACATTTTTTGTTTCTAAAACGTAAATGCAAACCTATTTTGACATTTCTAAGATATTGGAATAAAACCTTGCAATTTGGCGATATCAAGCACCGAATACACGTTCTTACTACTAATTTCTTCATTAACTTGAAACAAACCTTTATCAAACCATTCTAGATAAAAACACAATCTTTCCCTAAATGTTTAAATCATCTTATAAATTCTACTTATAAAAACATGAATGGTGAACATATACACGTTCTAATATAATAAGTACACATCGTTTTATAAATAGGGTTTAATAACAAACTTTAAATATTTGAACAGCATGCTATAAAGATTGCAACTAGCCTTAGAATTCGTCAAACTATTGCTAATGCTAGTTAAACAAAACATAAATTAATTCGTAAAAACTAATAAAAACTTATATAAACACATTGTAAACACATTTTTTGCTTCTGGTACGAACATACAATCATATTTGTACACTTTTTAGCTAATGGGATTAGATTATTGCAATTTGGCGATTTCAAGCACAGAAAATTTCTTCTAACTCTTAATTTGGTTAGAATCTATTAAGAATTTTTTTCTTCGATCATAACTGAATTAAGGCATCTGGAAAACCCTTGCTATTTCAAGATTATTAATATTATTTAAGTAATGTGTAAAAATTGAAAATGTAAAGCACAGAAAACACATTTTTACTCTTAATTTTGTCATTATCTTTAAAACCTCTTTTCTTCTATAACAAGTCAATTTAAAGCGTCTAGTAAACCTACGTCTGTGGCCTCCTGATGCTGCCGCCACCTCCACACTATGTCCTTGTGCAATTCTGTGGCCTCCTGATGCTGCCGCCACCTCCACACTATGTCCTTGTGCAATTCTGTGGCCTCCTGATGCTGCCGCCACCTCCACACTATGTTCTTGTGCAATTCTGTGG
>NC_092864.1:77139045-77143952 GCF_032062135.1 Pyxicephalus adspersus | reverse complement strand
TCCCGAATAAGGGATTGCAGCCAGTGTGGGGTGTAAATGGAAAACTGTATTCAGATGGGTGACGGAGGAGGCATTGAAAGTGTAGTGGTTGCTAGGGTCCACCACAACCCAATCCTTACACCTCTAGCCACTCATGCCACTGGGCTGCCCTTTCTGCCGCACTGATATACACCACTTTAAATTCTCTTCCTTACTAATAATAACCTCACTCTCTGCGTTCATCACTAATTGCCACTCTAATTTCTTTCAGACCAAGCTTCCTAACACCAACCCATTCCAATAGGTGACCCCAACCAATGGCTTCTGCATCTAGCCATTAATCCCAACTGGGCTACTCTTTCCATCACTTTAACTGCTCTCCCTTACTACTAATAACCTTAGTCTTTGTTTTCAAGCTCTACTTTTACCACTAATTACTATTTTCCTGACACCAACCCATCCTATAAGCCACCCTAACCTCTTTCTTACACTTAGTCATTCATCCTGCTGGGAGGGGTACCCCTTCACACTGCTATCTATCAAATTCATTCCTTAATACTAATGCCCTCAGTCTGTGCAATTAGGCTCTCCCTGCATCACTAATTACCTCAAACTGTTGTGACAATAGCTGTCAATAACTGTTGTGAAATTGTGACAATAGCTAATAGCAATAAACTATTAGCTAGCAATAGCAAGTGTGACTACTGCTGTCACAAATTGCACGCTCTCCCTGAGCCGATGGTGGGCCTTTACCCATTGAGCCTCCAGACCAGCTGCTTGTTAATGACTCTAAAAGATATGGCCTAATTAAGCATACAAACCCAAACGTTTGTAAGCACTTCATGTGGTGGTTCAGCTGTAGAGCCATGATCCTACAAAGAGAAGATCGTTGTGAGTTTGATTTCCTGTAGCGATGTCTCTTCAAGTGACTTGTGAGGCTTATGACTGATTTGTAACTTCTCTTATTCAGGAAGCTAAATAGGGCCAAAAGTCATCAATGAGTGCTGTCACTCAAATGTTTTATGTCAGCAAGGGCTACATGGGAGTTCCATGTAAATGACAGGTGGCAGGTTGGTTAAGGTTACCATGATAGATGGAAGAGGTGGTTGTGTTAGGCATAAGATAGCTGGATGGAAATTTCCCAGAATGGGGCATGAATTGTGTTTGTTGTTTTTGGTTGTGGGATGTTGGGTGTTTACGGTTAGCAACCCTAGTGGGTGATGGATAAAGAGGTTGTGTTAGGCATACAATAACTGGATGGAGGTTGCCCACAGTGGGGGGGGGGGGGGGGGGTTGGAAATGGAGGTGATGTGGAAAGTGTAGACGACGTGAGCTGGTAAAAAGAGAGGTTGATCTAGGCTAGAAAGATGCCTATGGAACAGGTATAAAATAAATACAGTTTTTTTTTTAATGTTTGATACCTGCTCCCATTTACCAAAGAAGAAAGTTTGGTACAGTTAAATTTCTGTCCTACTTTAAAATAAATACAGACATTTTAGTGGTTGATATATGTTCCTATTTACCAAAGAAGACTGTTTAATACAGGTAAATTTCTGTACGACTGTAAAATAAATACTGATATTTAAGTGGTTGATATATGTTCCTATTTACCAAAGAAGACTCTTTAATACAGTTAAATTTCTGTGGGACTGTAAAATAAATACAGGTATTTTAGTGTTTGATACCTGCTCCCATATACAAATACAGATATTTTAGTGGTTGATATCCATTCCTATTTACCAAGGAAGACTGGTACAGTTAAACTTCTGTTCGACTGTAAAATAAATACAGATATTTTAGTGTTTACTACCTATTTCTACTTACCAAAGAAGACTGTTTGGTGCAGTGAAATTTCTGTCCGACTTTAAAATAAATTCAGATATTTTAGTGTTTGATATCTATTCCTACTTACCAAAGAAAACCGGTACAGTGAAACTTCTGTGCAACTGTAAATTAAATACAGATATTTCAGTGTTTGATGCCTATTCCTATTACCAAAGAAAACTGTTTGGTACAGTAAAATTTGTGTCCTACTTTTAGTAGGATATTTTAGGACTATTTTAACGTTTGATGCCTGTTCCTATTTAGCAAGGAAGGATGTTTGGTAATGTTAAATTACTGGCCTACTATAAAATTTATACATATATTTTAGTGTTTGATACCTGTTCCTATTTACCAAAGAAGACCATTTGGTGCAGTGAAAGTTCTGGCCTACTTTAAAATAAATACTAATATTTTATTGTTTGATACCTGTGCCTATTTACCAAAGAAGACCGTTTGGTAAAGGTAAATTTCTGTGTGACTGTAAAATAAATACAGATATTTTAGTGTTTGATATCTGGTCCTATTTACCAAAAAAGACCGTTTTGTACAGTGAATTTTCTGTCCTACTTTAAAATAAATACAGATATTTTAGTGTTTGATACCTGTTCCTATTTACCAAAGTTTGTATTCCTGCAAACTCTGAATTCATTAGGTGAGGTGTTCGGTTAAATCACACATCATAGCAAGATCACAAAGCCAGGTTGGATCTGACAGTTCAGGCAAGGGCGTTCCCTGGGCTCAAAAAATCATTTGAGGACTATGCTCCTGCACAGCCACCTTACTTATGTGTGGTAGCACGTCTCCATGTTCTGCACCTACCTTTTGTAAAAAGTTAGTACTGGAGAGGATTCAGTGCACAGTCATTGGGAGCCACGTGTTTGACATCTGTTATATTAGGGTAAAATACAAACTAGAAAGGGCATTAGAATGCTATCAATTAGGAACTGCTTCCTTTAGACAGCATAATTAAAACTCCAGCAATTGTTTTTAAAACAAAAATTAGTCAATAAAACTGGTAAGGATTACATGCACCTTAGGCTCCATGTGCCTTTTTGACTGAATCCTGTTATAATGGAAGACCTAGCAAAAGGTAAGGTGTTAAGTGGGTGGGTTGGGATGTCCACCCCAAGTGGGGTAGATTGACTAGGATCAACTTCATAAAGAAGGTGGTCATGAAAGTGTGTGGGGGGGAGACTCAAAAAGGAAGGTTGGGTGGTAACTGATACAATGGGGAAAGGACTTGTGTCCAAACTCAGACTTTTTCCATTTGGCTCAAATGCATCTGACTTCCAAGGGCTTTCTCAGTCACAAGGGTGAGCAGGGTGCTGCTGGAAGAAATTCCACACTCTTCCCAAGCTGCAAGATGGGACTCGAACTCAAGGTCTACGCAAGGTTGCTCAATTGGCAACTTAACCACTGAACCAGCAGACCAGCTTCTTGGGAAAAAATCTAAAAGGCCTTATCACTTATTGTCACCCTAACTTACCTTAAAAAAGGGCATTAGAATTATATATATGTATATAGTCGAAGGGCCCCATGACTGGGTGGATAGTGAATTCAGAAATATGGAGGGTTATTTGTTTAGGTTTAAAATATTTGGCTATGGGGTATGATGTGCCAGTGGTCTGAAGGGCTTGTCAAGGGACAGCTATTTAAAAGGGCTCAGCCTGAGGGGAGAGGTCATTATGATAAGAAATACTCAAGGAAAGAAAATGTTTATCTGGTCTATCAGCATAATACCTCATTATGGAGGACATTGGAAGCCTGTTAAGGAGACAAAGAGGAGGCTACAGTCCATGGAGTAGCCTGGTTACAGGACCAAATTGCTAGTATGTAATGGGGGCCCAGCAGGCTGCTAGTGTAGGGCAGACTTTGTCTTTGTGAGCTCCACGGTCTAGGCTGCCGGAGCAGTACAGGCCTAGTACCCCCCTCCAGCGCCTCCCAAGGAGACCAAACAGGGACCTTCCGAGCCCTCCCGCTAAGCACAGCTCTGGTGGGTTTTGCCAGGGTGCCGGGAGGGGGGCTTTGGGGGACAGCAACGCAAGCATAGCAGCTGGTGCTAAGGGGGAGGAATACGTATGTTTCGAAGACCCCTTTGAAATGCATTTACCTCAGGAAGTGCGGAAGCGTGTGTAGAGGGGTGAGTATGGAAATACCTCAGTCGTCTCTTGGGGGCGCCGGGGGTTCGGGAGTTGGTGGGCCCCTGGCGGTTAACAATGAAGGATTTAATTTGAGGAAGCCTGCAAATTTGGAGCAACATGTCCATTCAAACATGAATGTTCGGGATGTGGGGGTCAGCAACCGTTCGCTCGGTGCCCAAGTAAGGGAAAGGGAGGACGCCGGTGAGGGTGGAAAATATGCAAGTTTTCCTAAGTAAGTATCCTGATAGGGTGGCGGCTGGGGTTTTGGAGGCAGGTTTTAGTGAGGGGTTTAGGATTCCATGCAGGTTGGGAATTTGTTGTCAGTTTTGCGGAATCCGGGGGTGATCACTGGCAAGATTAAATAGGAGGTGGGTTTCGAGCCTATGGCAGGCCCATTTGTGGAGCCTTCCTTGCAAGATTTGGTGGTGTCACCCTTGGGGGTAGTTCCTAAAATGGAACCAGGGCAGTTCCGGATGATACAGCATTTGTCGTAACCCCATTGAGAATCGGTTTATGATGCAATCGATCCCAAATTGTGTAGGGTGGCATACACATCATTCGATAAGGCTGTTGCTTTGGTGCGGAAGGCGGGGTGGGTGGCGGTGTTTAATGGCCAAGGCCGATATTGAGGCTGCCTTTAGGTTGTTACCCTTCCACCCGGAATGTTTTTATTTATTGGGTTGTGACTGGGATGCTGCTTTTTATGTGGATAAATGCTTGCCCTTGGCCTGTTCCATTTCATGTGTGTTTTTTGAGATGTTTAGAATGTTCATTAAATGGGTAGTTAGGAGGGTGACGGGTTGGTTCCATTTTACAATATTTGAATGATTTTCTTTGCATTGATCCTGCAGGTTCTTTTAGATGTGCATCTCTGTTGGGGGGTTTGGAGGACCATGCCTGCGTTGCTGTCCTCCAAAGCCCCGTCTTTCTTCTTTACCCCATGTGATGTACCCGCCGCTGCCA
>NC_092864.1:77128970-77138332 GCF_032062135.1 Pyxicephalus adspersus | reverse complement strand
ACTGCTTTTTGCATGTAAAATCCACCTTGAGTCACACTCGGGAATACCGCTTAGGGTAGCTTAATAACAGGTTTGAGGTAAATAGTGTTGCAGGGAGAGCTTAAAAGCACAGACTGAAGGCATTAGTAATAAGGAACAGTAATGAAAGTGGAACATAACAGTGTGGAGGAAAGTGGATCCCAGTGGGATGAATGACTAGAGGTAAAAGAAAGAGGTTGGGGAGGCCCATAGGATGGGTTGGTGTCATGCAGCTTGGGTCAGTAGAGATTTGGGTGGTAATAAGAGATGAAGGAAGAGCTTGAACCCAACGTCTGAGGTTATTAATAGTAAGGGACAGCAGTTAAAGAGGTGCATATCAATGTGGGTGTGGTGGAAAGGGGAGCCCAGCGGGATGAATGGCTAGAGGTGTAAGAAAGAGGTTGGGATGACCCAAAGGATAGGTTGGTGTCAGACAGCTTGGGTCAGTAGAAGTTAGGGTGGCAATAAGTGATGAAGAGGGAGCTTGAAGGCAAAGACTGAGGTCATTAGTAGTAAGGGACAGCAATTAAAGTGGTGCATAGCAATGCAGATGTGGTTGAAAGGGGAGCCCAGCGGGATGAATGGCTAAAGGGATCAGCATCAAAAGTAACTTGTTGACACACGCAATTGTTGCACTCAAAGATTGTTTATGGATATGTATATAGATTTGTATATAGATGTATATATATTGTGAGGGGTTAAAGGACACTTGTCTGGTTTATCCACCTCAGGTCACACACTGAGGTATCAGCCTTAAGCTGACTTGCAGCCAGGTTTATTGAAGGTTGCAGATAAAAAAACAAAAACAGCAAAAGAAAACCTCGCCTGTCCAGCACTTACTATACATGCAACATTCCTGTCTATCAGCTGGAGGGCTTCTCCCCGTCAGCTCAAAACAAAGCTTTCAGCAACCTTTCTACTCACTTTTGAGCTCACTCACACAGAACCCCTGTCTGTGTCTCAATGCAGAGCTACTGACTGACCTCCTGGCTCTGTGTTATATCCCTACCCTTAGTGCTTCTTCACATAGGAGAGGAATCCTGGGCAAATATATCTCCCTTTCACCACCAATCCTGCCTTGGTGTCACAATATATATACATATATATATATATATATATATAGGTATGTGTGCGGGTATATATATATATATTATATGTACACTGTAGGAGATATCCCAATAGTTATATGTACACTGTAGGAGATATCCCAATAGTTATGTCTATGTTATTATTGTTATATTTATTTTGTTGTATTGTACTAACCATTTATAGATTACCATGGAGGGGTTTACTACTAAAAACCTTATTTCCATGTGCTGTATATATTATTGATTGACGTTCCTATATCTGTATATCAAACAATATTGCTGTGTACTTTATGTTTCACTTTGTTTTCTTAATTAAACTGTTTGAGTGACTAGCTATCATTTGTGCATAAACCTTCCTTTATTGAAAATCTATGTACATTGATAGGGGATAAAACATCCATATTTATGCAGATAAATATTCCAAAATCCACACAATCACCTGACACATCGCTACCGGAAATGAAATTCACAAGCTTCTGCTTGCAGGAACAGTACTCTACAGTTGAGGCACCATATGAAGTGCTCCAAACATCCTCAAAAATAAGGGTCTTATAATAAAGTTAAAGCAGGCACATGGAGTCAAATAAGGCCATATCTTTCAGCCGTTTTTGCAAGTGTGAGATTGAGAAACAGCGCTTACTATTCAATGTCTATGTGTAATTAAATAGAGGACTGTCATTCTGCATTTCAGCCACAAGATGCCACTGTTCCTTAACACAGCTAAACAGTTTGACAGTATTTGCATATTGATAGGAGGTGTGGTTGTACTGAAAAAAAGAAGAAGACAGGAAACAGGAAGCAAGAGAGCAGACATCTTGCAAAGACTGTGTGTGAAAGAGAATCCGCTCGCATCCAAGGGTCAGCGTGTTCCTAGAGTCTCAGGAGCTGTGGCTGAGTGAGGCTGACCACCGTCCAAGGCAGATCCTGTCCAGAGGAAAAGAATTGTTTTCCAGAAAGGCTGAAAGGAGCTGAGGAACAGAGCGCAGTCTGTCTTGCAGGACCTCATGTTTGCTGAAGAGACTTGTTGTTCTTATTCAGTTTAAAGACATCATTGGATCCCGAACAAGACTCGGGTCAGTAAAATTGTGCACGCACCGCATTATAGTATTGGCGCCTGAAATACCTATGGCGGCGAAACTGTTTCAACAGCAGATAGAGTATTTGGGACATATGATTACCCAGGAGGGGGTAAAACCATCCCCCAGCAAGATAGAGGCCGTCCAGAAGTGGCCCCAACCAAATACACTACGTAAGGTGCGGGCATTTGTGGGACTGGCCAGCTACTACAGGAGGTTTACACCAAAATTTGCTCATTTGGTGGGCCCATTAAATGAGCTATTAAGAGGTACTGCGGGGGACCCAAAGACACGCCCCATTGACTGGGGACCCCGGCAACGAGAGGCCTTTGAAGCAGTGAAGGAGGCACTGACTAGTGTAATGCATGGTTCGACACCCCATTCCTGCTGTACACTGATGGAAGTCTACACGGTCTGGGGGCCGTGTTATCCCAAGTCCAGGATGGTCGTGAGAGAGTCATTGCCTATGGCAGCCGGTTTCTGAGGCAATTCAAGCGCAATCCTGACAACTACAGCTCCTTTAAATTGGAGCTACTGGCGCACATCTGGAGAATGCCAAACTGGGTGCACTTGAGCAGAGGTGGTTGGCTCATCTGTCGAAGTACCAGTACCACATCAAGTTCCTGTCAGGTAGGGAGAACGGCAACACCGATGCACTATCCTGAGTTCCTGTAGGATTGTTGACTGAGCCGATGAGGAGTTGGAGGACACTGAAACTCCTGACCTTGGACGATTACCCATGTTTCAGGACGTGGCACATTCAAGTGGGGTGGCGTCCGGAATGTCCCTGGTGCAGTACAGAATGGCTGCCCCGACTTGTGGAAATTGAAAGAACGGGTTCGGACCAAGATTTGGCCACAGCCAGGAGAGCGAGCCCGTCTGGCCCCAGAGGGCGAAAAGTTGTTGAGGTAGTGGGATATGCTGACCCAGCATATTACCCAGGTCCTCCTGTGCTGAAACAAATACAGTCGGAACTGCAGTACCGAAAACAGATTGTCATCCCCATGTCATTGGGACCGGAGGCCGCCAGGGAAGCCCATGAAAAGGGGGCCCATTTCGGGAATGACAAATTGTTCAAGTGGCTCCAACGGCTGGTGTTCTGCCCAGATCTGGCAGACATGGTGGCCAAGGCATGCCTTAAGTGTCGATCCTGTGGGTTGAATAAGAGTACTGAACAGCGGGCGCCTGTCCAGGCCATCCGGACCTCAGCGCCCCTAGAACTTCTTAAGATTGATGATGTGCAGAATGGATACTCCACCTCGGGACACTCGTACTGTCTAGTTATGACAGATCATTTCACAAAGTATGCGGTGGCTGTACCCACCAGAGACCAGACAGCAGAGTCTGCCGCTGAAGCGGTCTGTAAACACTTTATACAGGTGTTCGGGTGTCCACGGAGGATACATTCAGACCAGGGGGCATGTTTTCAGGGTGCTCTTATGAAAGAATTGTACCAGCTGTATGGGATCGAACGCTTCCGCACCACCCCATATCACCCCGAACGCTTCAACCGCACCTTGCTTCAGATGCTGCGGACTCTTGAAGATAGCCAAAAGGCTCAGTGGCCCGAGTATCTGAACTGTTGTGGACCTATAACAACAGGTTACACAATACCACCGGATACTCCCCACATATGCTCATGTTTGGGAGAGCCGGACGGGAGATTGAAGACCTCCACATGCCCGATCCAATGGAGCCACCACCGGGAAGTACCACCGCATGGGTGTAGGAGCACCGTCGCTGGCTGAGTGCGATACACAAGGTTGTGGGGGAGCGCCTGGGGCAAGTGGTATACCCCGGATGATAGAGGGATGGTCAAAGCCAAACTGCCGTCTGGGAAGTTGGATGGGCGGTGGGAGGGGGTCCCATACACGGTGAAAAGGAGGGTAGACCCAGCCATCCCGGTCTATGAGGTAGAGCCACTAGGGACTGGGGGACCCACACGGAACCTACACCGTAACATGTTAAGGCGTTGTAATTTTGATGAGCCAGTATGCTTGGAGGAGATGTCTCCTCACGCCCAGAGTACAGAGGAAAGCTGTTTAGATGAAGAAGAGGACGAATGGTGGGTTGCCCCTATTCCTCCAGCGGTGGCAAGTATGACACCCAGGGAAAATGCTGAACGGTCAGCAGTTCTTTCCACGTCAGATGTGGCTGACATCCCCGGTGCTTCTGAACCTCCCACTCTGCGTAGGTCAACTAAGACCAACGCCGGTGTGCCCCCACAGTTTCAGGAGCTGTGGCTGACCACCGTCCAAGGCAGATCCTGTCCAGAAGAAAAGGATTGTTTTCCAGAAAGGTTGAAAGGAGCTGAGGAACGAAACGCTGTCTGTCTTGCAGGACCTCATGTTTGCTGAAGAGACTTGTTGTTTAGTTTAAAGACATCATTAGATACAGAACAAGACCCGGGTCAGTAAAATCGCACGCACCGCATTGTAGTATTGGCCCTTGAAATACCAGAGACTGAGATAAGACCTGCAGTAGTTAGTAAGTTAGGGTCTATGTGTGTGGCAGGCCATAAAAACCAATTTTGAAAGAGGGCACTGTGCTGTGCGACACAGGAGTCTCAGCCTCTGGGCTGAGTATATGTAATTTTCCAAAATAATATTCCAAAATTATCATAATCACCTGACACATCACTACCAGGAATGCAACTCACAAGCTTCCGCTTGCAGGAACAGTACTCTACAGGTGAGACACCATATGAAGTGCTTCCAAACAGCTTCAAAAAGAAGGGTCTTATAACACAGTTAAAGCAGGCACATGGAGTCAAATAAGGCCATATCTTTCAGCTGGTTTTGCAAACAGCTGATCTGGTGGCTTAGTTGGTAAAGGCCTTGCTTGAGCACATATTAGGCTATGAGTTTGAGTCCAATCTGTGGCTTGTAAAGAGTATGAAATTTGGGCTTGCCCAAGTCACCCTTGTGATTGAGAAAGCCCTTGCATGCAGATGGGGGTATCTGTGAGTTTAGACAGAAACCTTGTAATAGTCACCTAACCCCCATAGTGTTCTAAGTTGGTCAAATTTAAAGTGGTGGAGGAAAGGGCAGCCTAGTGAGATGAATGGGTAAGGAATAGGTTGTGGTAGCCTATAGGAAGGATTGGTGTCAAGCAGCTTGGATGGGTTGGTGGAGATGGTTAGGCTGTTAATTAGTGTTGGAAAAGTTGGGGTGTCTCAAGGGCTGGAATGAAGGTGTTCAATGCAAAATTGAGAAAATGTTCAAGCCTCTGTCTTGCTTTTTTTTGGCACCACACAGTGGGAACAGATTGCCCTTTACACCACACTATTTACATAATCCATTACTCCACCCATCCTTCCTATTTGGGCTCATACAATGTCCTACACTTTCTTGGCCACCTCTATCACCCAATTGACCCTCTTCTTTTCCACCCACTCCCCAAGCATCCTCACATCTCACAACCTTCCCATTTCAGGCTCACATAACCCTTCCATCCTAGAATTGGCATCTCTATACCAGCTGAATCACTCTTTTTACCTCCACACATCCCCTACACTTTCAACATCACCTCTATTTCAAAAAGAAAGGTCTTATAATACAGTCAAAGCATGCACATGAAGTTCAACCTGCTTTAGCATAAGTGTCCGGTTTGTATGTCATAAGGCCATATCTTTTAAGCTACGTACACAATTTCAATTAATATCGTTGGTAAACAAACGACGAATGATCCTGCACGATATCTGCGAACATCTGCATACAGATAACGACACGATTGTTCGCAGATATTGTACACAGGATAGATGCGATCGTTTGAACGATACAGGAAGAAACAGGATGAAGTACCGCAGTGGAACAGGATGAAGAACTCCGCTGGAAGAAAAAGGATGAAGTACCGCAGTGGAACAGGATGAAGAACTCCGCTGGAACAAATAAATATATAAATATTTCTCTCTCTCTCTTTCTCAATTCCTGCAATTCCTCTGCAAACCATTAATCTCTTCTTGTTGACTTCTTACCACATTTTGTAGTTCAGAAAACTTTTCATGGTAACACCAAACTTTTGCAACTTTTGCACAAGCAGAGGTCAGTAGCCAATGGTGTAAGTTGCAGACGGAGTGCGAGGAAGAGTAGTTGTTTAAACAGCAGCCAAGGGTCGGTACACAGGTAGCAGTTTGGAGAGCGCAACGTAACAGTAGCAGGAAGAGCAAGATATTGGCAGAGCACAATAATCTGGCAACTGGAAGTTTCAGAGACATGGCTTTATTAGGAAGTTCATATGAGGGGCATGGAGTTCAAGGTTCTCAAGACACTTAAGTATCAAGGTATCTTAGTCCAAGGAATCCAATAGAGTGCAAAAGGGAAACTCTCAACTAGCGTAGTAGACAGAGGTGCAGCCAGACACTGAAGCACCCCTGGGTTCAGGTCCTGACATGATGGCATTGTAATGCCCTTTCTGGTTTGTCTTTTTCCCTAAGATAACATATGTCAAACACATGGCTCCCAGTTACTGTGCCCTGAATCATCTCCAGTTCTAGCTTTTTTTACAGGAGGTAAGTGCAGAGCAAAGAAACGTGCTATACCACACAGAAGTAAGGTGGCTGTGCAGGAGCATAGTCCTCAAACAATTTTTTTAGCTCAGGGAACACCCTTGCCTTAACTGTCAGATCCAACCTGGCTTTGTGATCTTGCTATGATGTGTGATTCAACGGAGCATCTCAACTAACGGAATCAGAAATTGCAGGTATACAAACAAGTCATGGCGAAAATGTCTGATATGTTCAAAGCAATCCAGTCTACACGTATTTACTTAATAATAACTTATTTAACTGTACCAAACGATCTTCTTTGGTAAATAGGAACAGGTATCAAACACTAAAATATTGGTATTTATTTTACAGTAGGCAGAAATTTCACAGTATCAAACAGTCTTTTTTGGTAAACAGGAACAGGTATCAAAACACTAAAATATCTGTATTTATTTTACAGTAGGCCAGAAGTTTCACTGTACTAACCCTTATTCTTTCGTAAATTTGAATAGATATCAAACACTAAAATATCCGTATTTGTTTTACATAAGACCAGAAATTTCACTGTACCAAATGGTCTTCCTTGCTAAATAGGAACTGGTATCATACACTAAAATATCTGTATTTATTTTAAAGTAGGACAGAAATTTCAATGTACAAAATGGTCTTCTTTGGTAAGAAGAAACAGGTATGAAACACTAAAATATCTGTATTTATTTTACGGTCCCACAGAATTTTAACTGTACCAAATGGTCTTCTTTGGTACATAGGAACAGGTATCAAACACTAAAATATCTGTTTTTATTTTATTTATTTTTTACCAAATGGTCTTCCTTGCTAAATAGAAATAGAACTAGAAATAGAAATACTTTAATGTCGTTTTAGTTACGGGTCGTCATGAAGTTTTTGTTTTTCCAGGGAAAGGAAGGACACTTCTTCCCAAGTGTTTGTGACATGTCAATGTTAATGTCCTTTGCTTACTTTCCCTGGAAACTTGCTTGTGCCTCTGCCATCACAGCTTCTCGCTAAAAGAAAAAAACAGTTTTAAGATTTGCAAAGACCTGATATTTGCACAGTTACACACTAAGATATTAGGCTGTCATATGCCCCCACACTAATTTTTATATTTCATCTGGAAGGGGCAAAGTCAGGAACTTCTCAGCATCCCCTCACATAATTTATTAAAATTTCTTTGTATTTTACTCAATATAGCTATTTTGTATTGAATCTAATACAAAATTATTTGATTTTCCCGTCAATCCTCCCACTTGCACTGACGCACCACCGACATCACCGGAAAACCCAGGAGAACGCCTCTGCACTTCACAGCTTGCGATCTGTGGAGCAGGACGTGTCCTCAGGACCTGCAGGAGCGAGCAAACAGTGGGGGGACACAGATGGAGCAAGGTAAGTTTTTGTTAAGTTTAAAGAGACCCCGAGTGTGACTCAGGATTACCGCTTGTGGCCTGGAAAATCACACTTGGGAATACCGCTAGGGGGGTTAAACCAATGTGTGTTTTGAACAGAAAAATAATTCTTCTTAGTGGGTGTATGTCACAGATATAATTTTTGACAATTTATGTACATATTGGTGGGTTGAATTCGAAGTGTACAAAGAGAGATAACACAAAGACTTGAATGTCTTTACTTTACTTTTTATTAAAAAAAACAGATACATCAAACAAACAATAACAAAGAGAGATATAACAAAAACACTTAGCTGCAGAAGTGAGTTGTATTCAACCAAGGAGTCCCCCAATTTTATGGCTTGACAGATGATCAAAAACACAGTTCTAGTTGAAACTACTCAGGTGTGGCACTGTGCTTTAAACTACCCACTGGGACAATGACAAGTGCTTGACCAGTACTGACCAATAATCATCCTTTAACCAGCGTAATATACCAGTATATGCTGGTAAAGCATTATTGTTGGTGAGACATTATATTAATATTATTATTACTCAGTATTTATATAGCACCATCATATTACGCAGCGCTGTACAAAGTCGATAGTCATGTCTCTACCTGTCCCTCAAAGGAGCTCACAATCTAATATCCCTACCATAGTCATATGTCATTAATGTAGTCTAAGGTCAATTCTGAGGGGAAATTAATTACCCTTACTGCATCTTTTTTTGGGACGTGGGAGGAAACCAGGGTACCCGGAAGAAACCCACGCAGACACAAGGAGAACCTGCAAAAATCCATGTAGATAGTAACCTGGCCAAGATTCAAACCCGGGACCTAGTGCTGCAAAGGCCGGAGTGCTAACCACTGAGCCAATGTGCTGCCCACATGGTAAAATTTCACTAACTCAATAGTGGGTAAATTCACCTCCTTGGTGTAAGAGTTTTCCTCTTCTTTGGTTAGGAAACACTAAACACTTTACACTGTAAAGTAAAGGGATCAGAAAATAAACATAAGAAAAGGAGTGCTGAACTATTCTTCAAGTAGACCATCTTAGACCCCAGTCCGGAGAATGTGGACAGTGTGCAAATTAGCACATGGTGGCCATACATTGGTCAATGGGCACATGACAAGGGTAAATAATGAATATTATCCAAATATCAGTTTTTACCATGCCTTTCACCTGGCCCTGTTCTTTTCCCATTTAATGATGAGAAGCCAAGAACTTCTTCCACATTATACATTATAATTATCTTCATACATTATCGGTGGTCAGAGGGGGAGTAG
>NC_092864.1:77125232-77127927 GCF_032062135.1 Pyxicephalus adspersus | reverse complement strand
GACACCTTGAGGGGTACTAGGGCTGTAGTGCTCTGGCGGCCCAGACCACCGAGCGCACAGAGTGTTATGCAAATAAATCGGAGAAAAATTTTCTTTCCTTGAGGATTTCTTATCAAAATGACCTCTCCCCTCAGGCTGAGCCCCTTTATATAGATGACTCTTGATACGCCCCTCAGACCACTGTCACCTCATATCCCTCAGCCAAATATTTTAAACCTAAACAAATAACCCTCCATATTCCTGTCTTTACTATCCACCCAGTCATGTGGCCGTTAGCCTATATGTTTTTTTTTTCTATTGCTACAGGCCCTCTTTCTTAGGGCCGTGTTGTCTCTCTTTTCTTCACACTGCTGAAATAACAAGTCAATTTTTCTATCAGACTCTGACTAAACAAAAAAAATGTTGTTGTCTTTAGCATGTTGAAATCAGATTCTTCATTATACATCTAAAAATGTTCCTGGTTCCAGGAGAGCATGTAAGAAAGTGGATCTTACCCACTATTTCTCCTCCCAAGTCTCCCCTTCCTCTGACCACGAGGCGTCCTAGATGGCATCCTCACGCTCCTCACCTCCAGGCATTAGCACAGGGGCCAGGGGCACAGGATTTAACAGCCCCACAGCCTCACTGTTAGCTACTTCCAGGAGCCCTTCTCTCTTACCAGAAGAGTCCCGAGGGTCAGATATTCCTGCATTAGACACAGCAGACTCGTTCAGCCACCCTGCCTACTAAAAGTGACATGGAAGCCATGCTTACACGTATGGAGCGCTCGCTGCGCACAGATTTAAAGGCAGTGCAAACCACTGTAACTGTGTGGATGGTAGGGTCACCTCCTTGGAAACCTCTACATGCACAATCCAGTCATCTGTCACTTCCCTGGATAATTCTATGGGAGAAATGCGTTCACAACTTACTTTCCTGTATCTTCGAACTGATGACTTGGAAAACCGCAGCCTCAGGAATAATGTCCGCTTGCAGGGTATCACTACAGCTACAGCTAACGCTGACCTGCGTGCCACTGTTATTGCCATTTTTAATTTGCTTCTTGACCGCCCACCGGATACGGCCATTGAACTTGAAAGGGTCCACAGGGTTCGCAGCATCCGTGATAGGAGCTCTAATCTGCCTAATGATGTGTTATGCTGTGTTCGTTGCCACAGTCTGAAAGAGGAAATTATGAGGAAGGCATGGTTCCATGGTCCTCTTAATTTTGATCTGGCGAACATACAAATGTTGCCTGATGTCCAGCCCTTTGCTGGAACTGATTCGTTCCTCTGGTGCCTACTACAAATGGGGACATCCATACCATGTGCTTGTGTCAAAAGGTAGGAAGACTTTTGTCCTCCATCGCCATGCACAACTTCCTGCGCTGCAATGTTGGGCGCAGACCCTATTAACATTCTGAATTGGCTCGACTTTCCTATGGATACAGCGCCCCCCCTGCAGATGAGGCATCAGCTGGGTATGCCACAGAAGCCCCACTGCAATACTATTTCTAAAGTGCGGGCTACCCTGGCACCGCTGTCCAATGAAACCTGATTTTATACCTCCCCCAGGAACCTGGATATATACATCCAACATTGTTATATGCTGTTTTTGATAATAACTCAAGGTTGCCCAAATATTTACTGCTGTTGATTCCTTTCTCTGATGTTGATTGTATTGATTTGATATATTGATTTGATATATGACAAATTGATGGTTCCTGTCTGGGAGACATGCCCTTGAGTGTATTTGTTTTGGCCTGTTGTTTTGTTTTCTGTTGTTTTCAATGTACCTATCTGGAATACCAGGTTATACACGATTAGAGGACTGATTACTAGCACATATATTATTATGCTGGACTTACTAATTAGTTTCGGCTCCTGCTAAGAAGGAGGGATTGCTGCCTTGTGGCCCTTTATTTGTACTGTCTGCATATTGTACATTTATTTGCTCTCAGGTTTACAAATGTTGAATGCACTGAGTTGTATTTCAAAGAGGAGATGATATCTGAGGAGCAGCGATGTATTTAGTTATATGGTTTTTATAATATAGCTGATACGTTTTGACGGGCATACTGTTTTTTTAGATGGCCTACCAGTTTTCACAGCTTCTCGGTATGTTGCCATGTCTTGCTCCTTGTATCCCTGGATTAGTTAATTCTAAATGTTTCATATGCAACATAACGGGCAGTTTTTTAGCATAATATGTTCATATGTTCCCCAACCTATATTAATGCTGTTTGTGGTTACATTCGGACCCAATATTTGTCTGCCTACTGTACTTTTATGGCTATCTCACACTTTATTGGTTACTAACCGGATGCGGAGGCGGTGAGCAATAACATGCTCACCTTAAGCATCACATTCCCCCACTAGTTTGCTACCATTCCTGGCGAATAGGAGCTAGTTAATTGCTTTCTAGTATTACTTGTTTTGACCCCGACAATAAGTCAGGGACATTTTTTGTGTGTTATTTTTCTTCTCCTGTTTCTATTTTCTTTCTCTGCCTCCTCTTTTTCATCCCTTTTTCCTTCTACTACTTCTAATTGAGTCCCTCCCTACCCTTCCTTTTTATCCCTGGGCAGTCCTTCCCCTCCCTAGGCTCATTGGCTAGAGCCAATCTTCATACATTATCGGTGGTCAGAGGGGGAGTAGGCAAAGAACAGGAACAAGAAGGCCCAAGCAACATTACAACTAGGTCAGCCTGGGTGTAG
>NC_092864.1:77118602-77124255 GCF_032062135.1 Pyxicephalus adspersus | reverse complement strand
GAGTGTTATGCAAATAAATCGGAGAAAAATTTTCTTGGCTAGAGCCAATGAGCCTAGGGTGGGGAAGGACTGCCCGCGGAGAAAAAGGAAGGGTGGGGAGGGACTCAATTAGAAGTAGTAGAAGGAAAAAGGGATGAAAAAGAGGAGAAATAGATTTCAGTGGACCCGAACATAGTGTCTGGCCCTTGCTTACCACCTCCATGCTGCTAAAATTTTCATCAATTAACCCCCCTAGCGGTATACCCGAGTGTGACTCAGGGTGGGAAAAATTGCAAAAAGCAGTAACCCCGAGTCACACTCGGGGTAACTTTGGGGGACCTCCTTACCTTATTTCTGCGCTCCAGCGGCGATCTCAGGATCCCGCTGTGATGGTGGGGCGCTTCTCCGTCGGGGGGCATGGCCGGGCAGGAAATTTAAAAGCAGATTACCAAGTAATCTGCTTTTAAATACCGCCCAGGTCCCCACCACCCCGATGCACGCATCTGCAGTTAGATGGGATGCACCATGCAGGATTTCTGCTTGGTGCATCGCATCTAACTGCAGACACGCAGATCACCAATAGTAAATCCAGAGGGTGATGCCAGCGGTACTCCTGCTGCTGTCCTGCTCGGATCTCCCGGAGGCTGATCTCCGGGTGATGCGAGCAGGAGAGTGAGCAGCGGGGACATCCCCTACATCCCCTACCGCATCACCCGGAGATCAGCCTCCGGGAAATGCGAGCAGGGGAATGAGCAGGGCGAGGACATCCCCACCGCATCACCCGGCAAGATATGTGACATCTTCCGGGTGATGCGGTGGAGTGATGGATTCTGGGGCCGGGAAATTTAAAAGTAGATTACTATGTAATCTGCTTTTACATTTTTTTTTACAGTAAAAACACATCAAAACATAAAATAAAAGTAAAAGTACACATTGTAGTGCACCAAGCATCATTGCCCAGTGCCCTGATTTACATTTTGCCCACCATTAGCCTTGACCTTGATCTGACCTTTTGATGACTTTTTGATCACTTCCTGAATGTATCATTTCATCACTTTGTCTTTGACCTTGATTGTTCCTGACTTATTGCTGGAGATCACATGGCATCCAAAAGGCATCTCTGTTTTGGAGGAATTTGAACACAGCGATAGCGATTTGGAGTCCTTTGTGGAATCGAGGGATAGTGATTCACCAGGAAATTTGTCATCGGACAGCGAAAGTGAACTGAGCGACGATTCTGGACCTGAGGTCAGTGTTAAGCACACATGGTGTCCTATTGACCTTGATCCGGACCAGGCAGCACCGCCAAGATTTCCATTCACCGGCACACATGGTGTGCTGCTCTGTGCTAACTTTTTAAATGTTTTTATGCCAACGTGTATGCTGCTCTGTGTTTGCTAACATATTACCTTTACACTATAAAAGCACATATCCTAAAATTCATTTTTTATTTTGTTTTATGCAGGTACGCTGGACAACAACAAGGTGCTCCACACCTGAGGTTTGCAAGAAGCAGAAAGTGGGAACCTGTGACCAAGGATGACCTTTGGCTGTTTTTGGGCTTGGTGATCCTGCAGGGAGTTGTGGGCAAACCCGTGCAGAAGTGGTACTGGTCCAGGAACAAAATGATTGCCACTCCATTCTTTGGCACAGTCATGCCTGAATACCGCTTTTCCCTCATCATAAAGTACCTGCACTTTGCAAACAATGAAGAATTTGATGAAACTACCCACCCTGCACCAAAACTCAAGAAAATTTGGAAAGTTTCTCAAAATATTCTAAAAAATTTCCAGCAAACCTATGTGCCAGAAAGAGATGTCAGCATTGATGAAAGTCTAATGGCTTACAAGGGAAGGCTCAGCTGGGTGCAGTACATTGCATCAAAGAGGGCACGATTTGGTGTGAAGACCTATATGCTGTGTGAATCTTCATTTGGCTACATCTGGAATACGGTGCTATACACTGGAAAAGGGACACAGTTTAACCCCAGATACAGCCATTATGGATTGGCCACATCTTCAATGCTATCTCTCATAGGGCCATTGCTAGGTCAGGGCTATTATGTCACAACTGACAATTTCTACACATCTCCTGAGCTTTATGAGTTCCTTCTGCGACACAGAACAGATGCGTATGGAACCGTTAGGGCTAACCGGCGCAACCTGCCAACACTGTTTGCAAAAGGGAAGCTGAAGACAGGAGAAATTGTTGCCTGGCAGAAGGAAAGATGATGGCCCTGAGATGGCGTGACACAAAAGATGTGTGCCTGATGAGTATAGTCCATGATGCCTCCACCAGAACGGTACACACAAAACGTGGGAAAGAAGTGATGAAGCCACAGGTGGTGATTAACTACAACAACACCATAGGAGGTGTCAACAGAGCTGACCAAGCCATGACATTCTACCCAGCGATTAGGAAACAGCAAAGGAAGTACTACAAAAAGATTTTCAGGCATCTAGTTGAGCAGTGCCTATGGAATGTCTACGTTCTATACAAAAAAAAAGTCAGAGGCCTGTGAATCATTCAGACTTCATTTTGCAAGTTTCCGAATCCATAGTCAAGAAGCACCAAACATCATCAGTGGCTATGAATAGACCTGGTCGTCGTGCTTCCACCATTGTCAACCTAGAACGCCTGACCGGTCGTCACTTCATTGAATACATCCCACCAACCCTGAAAAAGGCGGCACCTACAGCGTGGTTTGCTGCTTAAAGACCGATGACAGAGGAAGGAAGAAGCGCAAGGAAACCAGGTTCTACTGTCCTGACTGTGATGTTGGGCTTTGTGCAGCACCCTGCTTCAAAATCTACCACACCTGGGATTTCTACTAAAAACGTAAATATTTTTTTTTCTAAAATCATATAATTTATATTATTATTTATCAATAATATTGCACCCTTGTTTGGAAAATTTCAGTAGGAAATTTTTGATAAAATTTTTTTTTTGATAAATTACATTGTTTTGGGCTAATATTTCATTATTTTTTATAATAATGATTTATAATTATGAATTATTTTATAATTTATGATTCTAATATAATAAATAAATAAAATAATTATACCCAGGAGTTAATCCTAAGAATTACAGGCCCACAATATAAACAAAAATTTCTACGCAAAAAAATAGGATCACTTTTTGCATCAAAAAATTACAGAATTAGAACGCTAGGGGGGTTAATGTTAAGGGTCTCAATTTGCCAACCAAGCGGTCGGTGGTGCTAAATGCCCTCAATCTTATGAAATGCCAGATGGCATTTCTTCAGGAAACTCACTTCCACCACGATAAAGTGCCTACACTTAAAAACTGCCATTTCCAGCTGGCCTATTATGGCTTTTCCCCTGATTCCAAATCAAAAGGTGTTAGTATCTTGATCGACAAATCCCTGCCCTGGTCATTGGTTGCTGTACAATCTGACCCTGAAGGGAGATATCTAGTAGTCAAAGGGAAAGTACAGTCCCAAATGTTTACTCTGGTCAATCTATATCCCCCTAATACCAACCAGCTACCCTATCTTCCAGATATTGCAGAAACATTTACAGAAGGTGTGTTGATAGTAGGCGGGGACTTAAATTTTGCATTAGATCCTTTTCAAGATGTAGATGTAGCGGCTTAAAAATCTCCTACATCAACATTAACTTATTGACGTATGGAGAATACAACACCCCACTGGCCATGATTTTACCTTCTTTTCGCCGGTCCATAAAACTTATTCCCGCATTGACCTTTTTCTAATATGACATGATGCTATTTCCCTTGTTCAGGCCTCTGAGATTGGCAATATAACCTTCTCGGACCATGCCCCTATCTCTCACTATTCAGACAGCTTCCTCTTCTTTAAAGAATACTTACTGGTGTCTTAATGAGTCACTGTTGACTTCTGAGGACTTTGGAGCTGAGCTTCAGGCTTTTTTCACGCAACCTCGGTCTCTAATCCATTGACCGTATGGGAGGCTCATAAATGTTATATTTGGGGACTAATGATCCAGAAGGGTCACAGACTTAAGTTGGCTCAGTTAGAGCAAATGTTTCATGATTTACATATTCTAGAATCACAACCTAAGTGGGGTCACTCGCAAGACATAGAGGCCCAGCTGACGGTTTTGCGTGAGAAGATTAACATGCACTGTTGCTCCAAAGAGAGATTTCAACTTGACAGGAGTAGGGCATTTTCTATGAATACAGTAACAAATGTGGGAGGGCTCTGGCTAGAGTGGTGAGGGCAAAAAGGGTCCGGGCCTTTATTCTCTGTATAAATTCTAACTCAGGTGGCCCGTTACACAGCTCACAGGCTATAGCGGACTCTTTCAGGGATTTCTTTACAAAATTATATAATCTAAGGGCTAACACGGGTGCCCCCCCACCTGCTATGTTTACGGCAGCTATGCAACAGTGCCTCACCTTCTCTGGTATGTCTAAGGTCCCAGAAGAAGCCCTATCCGCCCTCGATGCCCCAATTAGCTCAGCTGAATTACAAGCAGCTTTAGCCTTTCCCAAATCATGCAGTCGTTTCTAGTCGCC
Source organism: Pyxicephalus adspersus (assembly GCF_032062135.1). Lineage (NCBI taxonomy): Eukaryota > Metazoa > Chordata > Amphibia > Anura > Pyxicephalidae > Pyxicephalus > Pyxicephalus adspersus. The sequence continues at coordinate 77,119,755 of NC_092864.1, read as the reverse complement.
TTTAATGCCCTTTCCTCGGATTACCCCCTTCCAGCAGATGCCGCCAGAGCCCATATTACTGTCTTACTTGTGTCTTATGTGAGCTATAGACCAATATACCATATTTGCCGGCGTATAAGACGACTTTTTCCCCCAGAAAAATATGCCCCAAAGTGGGGGGTCGTCTTATACGCCGGGTACTCATTTGCCATGGTTGCCTCCCACCTCCTTCCTTACCTCCTTAGGATGTTCAATGCATGGGCCCGGCAGGGACATCAGCGCGGCCGCAGAGAGAGAGAAGAGCGCCTTCCTTCATCTCGCTCGTCGGGAAGCAGCGGCGCTCCGCCCCGTCTCTTTACTGTACGTCGCTCCTGGAGCATGGACATGCGCAGTGCAGGGAGCGGCGTACAAGATGCAGGGGCGGGCAGGACACGTACTGTTCAAAGATGATGGGGCGGGTAGGAGGCGTGCTGATGCATACTGTCACAGGGCTGGCATGTATGCATGTGCGAAAAGTGGGAAAAGTGGGGAAATAAGATTCAATACCTCCAGTATATATGGTAACTGTAATAAAAATAATTAAAAAAATAATAAAATGGCACAATATGGCACTAAAAGGGCGGACCAGACTGCTGCTAGTGAGATGGAGACAGAGCAGAGAGGGACCAATCCAATCAGGCTTTGTATGCAGCCAGCCACAGTACTGCACCATTGTAAAGTACAGTATAGAAAATGTCCAGCAATCAAACCCCTATCAACCCTATCATGGCACCAGCAAAAAGAAAGAAATATGATGCAAGTTTTAAACTTAAAGTGGTAAACTTTGCCAAGGAACATAATAATTGTGCTGCTGCAAGAAAATATGGAGTAACCGAAAAGATGGTTCGGGACTGGAAATCCAATGAAGAAGCTTTAAAGAGTATGCCAAGGGGTAAGTGTGCATTAAGAAGAGGGACCCCACACTGGCCAGAACTTGAAAAACACGTTTCAGACATGGTGGCTCAGCATCGCCAAAACGGTTACGTGGTGACACGAAATACAATACGCTTGTTTGCACTTCAGTGGGCCAAATCTAACCCAGATCACAGCAACAATTTTAAGGCCACTATATCTTGGTGCAGTAGATTCATGGCAAGGCATAATATGGTACTAAGGCAAAAGACAAAAATTGCCC
>NC_092864.1:77100209-77117632 GCF_032062135.1 Pyxicephalus adspersus | reverse complement strand
CAGCTTAGAAAACAAACAGCATGGCAGCTCCCATGGGTTTATTGTTCCATTCAGCTTTAGTGAATTTCGTTTGATCCATTTGCACTGTTTTATGTTTACCGTACATGTTTGATTACATAAAGCCTTGTGACAGTTTTCCTGCTAAGTACCTGCAGGTCATAAGCATTTGAAATAAAATTGTTGGACTCAAATGTGATGTTCTTTTAAGTTTTATTTGGTGTGTGGAAGGTGTGCGGAAGAGGGGGTAGTCTTATACGGCGAGTATATAACAAACTCTATATTTTGAGTGGAAATGTTGGGGGGTCGTCTTATACGCCCAGTCGTCTTATACGCCGGCAAATACAGTAATTTCTTAACTGTGATAACGACCCTTCTAAGGTATTCTTACCCCTTTGTGAGGCAAGAGATAATACTACTCGCACACTAAACCTAATCTATCATGTCACCATAAAAAAATCCCCTCCATGATTTTTTCGGCAGATGCCGAGAAGGCCTTTTAATTGGGTAAACTGGGAATATATGAGACAGGTCCTCACTTATATTGGTATTCTGAGCCGGCTTTATGACCGAAGCCCTACATCAATGCCCCACTGCCTCTGTTCGAGTCAATGGACTCCTATCCCTTTTCGTTTGCTAACGGTACGAGACAGGGCTGCCCACTTTCCCCCTTGTTATTTATTTTGCTCCTTGAACCACTCTTGATGCAAATCTGTGATAACCCGGCTATTAGGGGCATATGAGTGAACTAAATAGAGCGTAAAGTTTCTGCTTATGCGGACAGTCTCCTTTACTATATAACCTTGCCTTGTATTACTATCCAGATTCTTCTTAAGGAGGCTTTTTCATGGTTTGGCCGTTGAAATATTCTCAAAATGAATATTATGCCTCGTCTCCTTTATTTACTGCAGACCTTACCTGTCCATGTACTCCCTCACATACTACACAAATTTAGATCTGAATTTTTCAAATTCATTTGGTCCACCGACACTCCTAGACTTAACAAGTTTCACCTGCGACTTCCGAAAGACAAAGGTGGGATGGCTTTCCCTGACCCGATTTTATACCACAGAGCGGTCTACTTGACCCGTCTGTTGGATTGGTGCAGACATGGGTTAAGATTGGAGGATTCTGTGTCTCCCATTTTACTAAGCACTGCAGCATGGTCTTCCCCAGAAGCCTGCAGTTTCTTCCGTCGCCACCCATTGATTGGAGCAGCGCTGAAAGTAGTTACTAAATCTTTTCATAGTGAGGGAACTGGGACATTCCCTTCCCTGATGTCCCCTATAATTGGACACCCTGGTTTTCCCACTAGTAGGACAGACCCGGTCTTTAAGCAGTGGATTGAACAGAATATTTTTAGAGCCCTAATTGGACCCAGATTGGACAGCTTCAACGGGATCACTCCTACACCTAGACAACAGGAGAAAGATACAATTTCAGTAATTTCTCACCTCGCTGCCCTCTGCCCAGGTTTTCCATAGACCCCTCACCCCCCTGGAGAATGTGTGTATGCCTGGGGATATGTGTCGGCCAGTGCTTCTCTTATGCTCTGTAATATCCACTTTTCTGGTCTAGTGTCATGTTAGAATTTATTTTTTTGTATTGTATCTTATTGTTGGTTGCTTATAAAAAAGAAAAGAAAAAAAAAGAACTTAGCTTGGAGTGGGGTGGTATTGTTATTGAGAAGTGGGGGTCCCTGGTCAGATTTTAACTTTAATTTTTTTATATTGTAAAAAAATTGAATATGACTGTCACCTGCTCTACTACACGTCACCAATATGTAAGATAATTTATCTTGGTAGATCTTATGTTTCCCCTTAGAAGTAAATATTGAAAAATTGTATTATTAAGTGGTACAGAGATAGGAGGAAATCTAGACTTCTTCTTGAATGTCATAAATAAACTGGGAATCTTCAGGAATCTTGTAAATCTTGAGGGTAAGCAGGAATACAGTACTCACTAGTGCCAATTTAAAAGTGAATATTAGATTTAAATCTATCCAGCAGATGTGTGTCCAGAGAGTTCACCTGTGGCCCCTGCTTTATGTTTTGCTGTCTCCCTTCGGTCAGCTACATTTCTGGTGAATACATAGTAACAACCTCGTGGTCTCAGCTTCCAAGATGGCAACCGCCGCTCTCTGCTAGCAAGCACTAGGCTGGCAGCCTGCCAAGGAGGTGTGCTGGCAGCCTTCCAAGTTTCTCTGATCCTTCCTGGGTGTCCGAGGAATCTTGCAGTGAGTCTGTCTTGCCTGTACTGTGCCTTTCTGTATTTTGTGCCGCTGGAGCTCTTTTAGTTCATAGCCACCATCTTAGGCTCCAACCCCCTCATCCACAATTTATGTGACAGCATCCAGAGGAAGACAGATTTTGTAGCAGCTCACACTCACCAAGGGCTCGCAGGAAAGTCCAGCTGCTGAAGGAGATCCTCTTTGCTTCTTGGACATGTTTTTCCTTCAAGAAGGTAGAAGATTCTTTATTACTCCTCCCTTGGCTGCAGGATTCCCTGCAGTATGGTTGCCGGGTGCCACAAGGTCAGGACAGATCTCCAAATACGGGCATTGTAGTGAAGAGCAGGTTCTAAAAATAGAACCGGCCTCCAATCTAGATCAGCTCCTGCACTTGATATGTTCATGCTCTGGGGTTCACAAAAAAAGCTCACAAGAGCACCGATAAATGAGGATTCAGATAAAGCTGGCAGAAGCAGAAGTTCAGTGCAACTACCTAGCTCGGCGCCACCCCCGGACGTCATATACATGCTTTTTATGTACAAGTACATATTGTTATAGAAATTCAATAACAACCTTTGTTGTTATACATTTACTCATTTTTCAGGGCATGTTAAAGATATTGCAAAAAGCCTTAGAAAGCGTCTGGTAAACCAATGCTAAAGCTAGATGAAGAAAACATACAGTAATGTGAAAAATCTAGTGGAAACTCTTCTAAACAGATTTTCTGGTTCCAGAACGTAAATGCAAGCTTTTTTTGACATTTTTTAGATAATGGGATAGAATGTTGCAATTTGGAGATGTCAAGCACAGAAAACACATTCCTATTCCTAATATCGTCATTATCTAAAAACAAACTGTTTTCTCAAATTACAACTCCATATAAAGAGTCTGGTAAACCATTATTAATTCCAGATGAATACACATGCACTAATGTGTACAAACTTTGGGAAAACCCTTGTAAACACATTTTACTCTCTCTAGAAAGTAAATGCAAACTTATATTGACAACTCTTAGTTAATGGTACAAAACATTGCAATTGAAGATGTTAGCACAGAAAAAACATTCTTTATCTAAATTCTTTAATTATCTTAAAACAAACTTTCTTCTCTATTTTAAATTTTACCTGATAAATGGTAATTATGGAAAATGAATTATAAACATATACACGCATTTTATATAAAGGTACATATCGTTTTTATTAGAGATTTAAAACACAAATTATGTTGTTATACATTTGGCCTGCAGATTTTCACGGCATGTTAAAGAGATTGCAAGTAGTCTCAGAAAGCACCTGGTAAACCATTGCTAATGCTAGATGAAAAAAACATGCAGTAATGTGAAAAAAACAGTGAAAACCCTTCTAAACAAATTTTCTGGTTCTGGAACTTAAATGCAAACTTATTTTGACATTTCTTAGATAGTGGCATAGAACATTGCAACTTAGAAATGTCAAGCACAGAAAACACGTTCTTACTCAATATTGTCATTATCTAAAAACAAACCGTTTTCTCTAATTACAACTCCATATAAAGTGTCTGGTAAACCTTTGTTAATTCCTGATAAATACACATGCACTAATGTGAAGAAACTTGAGGAAACTCCTGTAAATAAATTTTGCTCTTTCTAGAAACTAAATGCACATATATTGACAACTCCATTGCGATTGGCGATGTCAAACACAGAAAACACATTCTTTCTCTAAATTTCTTAAAAACTAACTTCGTTCTCTATTTTAAGTTCTATCTGATCAATTGTAATTATGGAAACATGAATTATAAACATATACATGCTATATATACATATATATATGTATATATATATTTATATATATGTATATATATATATTTGTATATATCTTATATACAAATACATATCATTTCTGTTAGAGATTTAATAAAAACCTTTGTTGTTAATACATTTACTCTGCAGATTTATAAGGCATGTTAAAGAGATTGCAAAAAGCCTTAGAAAGCGTCTGGTAAACCATTGCCAATGCTAGATAAAAAAACATGCAATAATGTGTAAAAACTAGTGGAAACCCTTGTAAACACATTTTTTCGTTCTGAAAGGTAAATGCAAACTTATTTTGACATTTCTTAGATAATGTGATAGAACATTGCAATTTAGAGATGTCAAGCACAGAAAACATGTTCTTATTCTTAACATCGTTATTATCTAAAAACAAACTGTTTTCTCAAATTACAACTCCATATAAAGCGCATGGTAAACCTTTGTTAATTTCAGATGAATACACATGCACTAATGTGTACAAACTTTGAGAAAACCTTTGTAAATACATTTTAGTCTTTTTAGAAAGTAAATGCAAACGTATATTGACAACTCTTAGTTAATGGTAAAGAACAATGTATTTGGAGATATCAAGCACAGAAAAAACATTCTGTCTCTAAATTTCTTAACTGTCTTGAAACAAACTTTCTTCTCCATTTTAAGTTCTCCAAAAAACACACTCTTACTCATATTTTACTAATATCGTCATTATATAAAAAGAAACTGTTTTCTCCAATTACAGTTCCAATGGGAATCTGATAATCTTTTGTTAATCCCAGATGAAAACCCATGCACTAATGCATAGAAACTTGAGGAAAACCCCATGTAAACACATTTTCTCTATCTAGAAAGTAAATGTGAACTTATATTGACAACTCCTAGTTAATGCTATAGAATATTGCAATTGGATATGTCAAGCACAGAAAACTTTCTCTAAATTTCTTAGTTATTTAAAAATAAAATTTCATCTCCATTTTAAGTTCTACCTGATAAACTGTAGTTACGGAAATATAAATAATATACAAATACATGATTCTTATATACAAATACATATTGTTTTCAATAGAGATTCAATGAAAACCTTTGTTGTTATACATTTACTCTTCAGATTTAACGGAATGTTATAGAGAATGCAAATAGCCCTAGAAAGTGTCTGGAAAAATTTGCTATCTAGAATGACAAAAAAAACATGCAATAATGTGTAAAAACTAGTGGAAACCTTTATAAACACATTGTCAAGTTCTGAAACATAAATGTGCACTTATTATGACATTTCGTACATAACAGGATAGAACATTGCAATTTGGAGATGTGAAGCACAGAAAATACATTATTACTCTTAATATTGTAATTCTCTTATAAACAGTTAACTTTGTTAAATCCAGATAAAAACGCATGCACTAATGTGTAGAAACTTGAGGAAAACCCCATGCAATCACATTTTGCTCTTTCTAGGACGTAAATGTGAACATATATTGAATACTCCTAGTTAATGCGATATAGAACATTGCAAGTGGATATGTCAAGCACAGAAAACACGTTCTTTCTCTAAATTTCCTAATTATTTAAAAACAAATTTTCTTCTCAATTTTAAGTTCTACCTGATAAATTGTAATTATAGAAATGTGAATAATATACAAATACACTCTTCTTATATACAAATACATATAGTTTTCAATAGAGATTTAATGAAAACTTTACACATTTACTCCTCAGATTTTGACGGAATGGAGATTGCAAATAGCCCTAGAAAGCGTCTGGAAAATTATTGCTAATGCTAGATGAACAAAAACATGCAGTAATACATAAAAACTAGTGAAAACCTTTATAAACACATTGTCTAATGCTCAAACGTAAATGCGAACTTATTTTGACATTTCTTACATAACAGCTTAAAACATTGCAATTTGGAGCTGTCAAGCACAGAAAACTCATTCTTACGCTTAATATCCTAATTATCTAAAAACAATCTCTTTTCTTCAATTACAACTCCATGTAAAGCATCTGATAAACCTGTTAATCTCAGATAAAAATGCATGCACTAATTTATAGAAACTTGATGTAAACACATTTCGCTCTTTCTAGTAAATGCGATAATATATTGACAAACTCCTAGTTAATGCGATATAGAACATTGCAATTGGATAAATCAACCACAGAAAACCCGTTATTTCCCTAAACTTCTTAATTACCTCATAACAAATTTTCCTCTCCTTTTTAAGTTCTACCTGATATATTGTATTTATGGAAACATGAATTTTAAACATTTACATGCTTCTTATATACAAGAACATATCGTTTTCGATAGAGATTTAGTAACAATTTTGTTGTCATACATTTACTCTGCAGATTTTCACGGCATGTTAAAGAGATTGCAAATAGCCTTAGAAAGCGTCTGGTAAACTATTGCTAATACTAGATGAAACATGTAGTAATGTTTAGAAACTAGTAGAAACCCTTGTAAACACATTTTCCGGTTCTGAATCGCAACCTTTTTTTGACATTTCTTAGGTATGGGATAGAACATTGCAATTTGGAGATGTCAAGCACAGAAAACAATTTTGTCATTAACTAAAAACAACAACAAAAGGATAGAAAACATGTTCTAACTCTTAACTTCATCATTATCTTAAAACAAACATTCCTCTCCATTTACAATTTTAGCTGATGATGTTTGATTATGGAAACTTAAATAATAAACATATATACATTCTTACATACACATAAATATAGTTTTCAGCGTAGATTTAATTACAATCTTTGATGTTGTACATTTACTCTGCAGATTTTCCCAGCATGTTAAAGATATTGCAAATAGCCTTAGAAAGCATCTGGTAAACCATTGCTAAGGCTAAAAAACATGCAGTAATGTCTTTGTGACAGACTGTCCCTAAAATGTCAAGAAATGTAGCGATAATGTTGTAGAGGCTTGTATAGGTTTTTAGGAAGAAACCAGGGACTATTGGGCCCTGGAGTCGGTCAAAGGAGTTAAAGGGTGGGTTCCCTGGCCCATCCCAAATCAGAATTTGGGTTATAGGCACCTGTACTCAGGTGCAAGAGGGGGCGATGATCGGCCAGTGTGTTGCAGAAGCTTGAGTGTAATGAGAAGGCAGCCAGAGGATTCCAGGCTGAGAAGGCAGCCAGAGGGTTCCAGGCTGAGAAGGCAGCCGGAGGGTTCCTGGCTGAGAAGGCAGCCAGAGGGTTCCAGGTTGAGAGGAAGTGTGTTCCAGGCTGGAAAAGGAGCCAGAGCCTGTTCCAGGCTGCCGGAAAAGGGGACAGAGCTCCAGGAAAGCCACTGGGCAAACAAGACTTAAACTGTGAGCATGTGTTAGAAAGAGAGGGCACCCAATGAGGTAGACAGATGCTCAGAGTTACTGTTTAATATTTTGTTCTAATGTTTTGGAGTGTGCTGTAACACTTGGCTAAGGAAGTAAATACTGCTGTTTTTTGGACTTTTGGAGTCTGCTGCCTCTTGTCTGCCCTGTAAACATCTCGTTACCATTAGCAACCCCCAGTAATATACCACATTTTGGTGGAGGATGGGGGCAGATTAAGCAGAGAAGATTGCAGCAGTGCATTTGCAGCAGTGTATCGAGTGGCAGCAAAATGGAAGAGGTCCTGAAGCAGCTAGTGATTGCTAATGTGGCTGCACGCACCTCTCCAGTGTGGTCCTTTTTCACACTGAAAGATGATGACGGGTGCGTAGCAATCAGCATCCTGTGCCACCGGCAGATCCGCAGAGAACAGGCTGGATCACATTTGGGTACAATATCCCTGCTTTCCCACATGCACCAGAACCACAAACCAAAGTGGGAGCAGTACTTGCGTTTTCATGAAGGAGGTGCAATCACGTCATCGTCTCTTCTTCCACCTCCATTGACTCCTTCTCCGCCTCCAACTGTCATTGCTATTACGTCTCAGGAGGTTGGTGCCAGCCAGTAGGCGATAAAGTATCAGCTTCTACCCCCAGGTTTTGTGGCATCAGACTACGTTTGTCGCCGCAAGATGGGTACTCTAGTGACCCCTTCAACTCCCCTAGCTCCCAGACCTTTGAGCCAACACTACCGGAGTTCTGCACAAGGCATCAGGCTATGAGCCCAACCAACAAAAGAGTCATTGAACTCAGTTCACGTCTAGCCAAACTATTGGCCTTGCAGCTACTGCCGTACAGCATTGTGGACTCGGCTCCCTTCTGTGACCTGATGGCCTGTGCCGAGCGGCTGTGGAATACACCAAGCAGCAAATGTCATGCTTGCCCTTGTTCCAGCTAGCATACATTACATTACATTACATAACATACTTTACATTTCTGCTTCTTCTGGGAGGCCAACAAACAGCAGATGAAAAACCCCAGTACTGCCACACTGATAAGTACCTTTGCCTAGTTTTACAGCTAAGAATTGTATAATTGAGAGTTGGCATTCATGTCATTCACTTCATGATGCAAACTAGCAATGTCATCTACCTTCCTACCACTTCCAGCAACACAGACCACAGCAACAGTGCTGGTGCACAAAACATCTTGGTCTGACCATTCTACGTTTAATCACAAATTTCAGATATATGTATTATTATTATTATTAATAAACAGGATTTATTTAGCACCAACATATTACGCGGCGCTGTACATTGAATAGGGATTGCAAATGACAAATACAGACAGTGATACAGGAGGAGAGGACCCTGCCCCGAAGAGCTTACAATCTAGTAGGTGGGGGAATTTTACACACACAGTGGAGTGAGCAGCTCTAAAACCAGACTGGAGGGGGTCAAGGAGAGAGTTGGTGCTCAGGTAATGGGTGAGTCTTTTGTAGACAAGGTGTTCAAGAAGTTTGGAGACATATGGGAGAAGGGAGATAGGACGGTAGTTGGAGGGTATGGAGGGGTCCAGTGAGGGTTTTTTTAGGATAGGGAGAATTATGGCATGTTTACACATTTCTGGGTAGCATTGACGATGGACTACCCCCAGCTCTAGATGCCAGTTACCAATGCAGTCCCTGCTCCGTCTCAGGGCCCACCATCTCCTCCTGCTGCTGCTGCTGCCGCCTGTCAGTACTCTATTCAGTAAAATTGTACACTTCTGGGTGGCATTGATGATGCACTACATTCAGCTCTAGATGCCAGTTGGCAATGCGGTCCCCGCTTCATCTCAGGGCCCACAGTCTCCTTCTGCTGCCGCCTGTCAGTACTCCATTCACTAAAATTGTACACTTCTGGGTGGCATTGATGATGCACTACACCCAGCTCTAGATGCTAGTTGCCAATGCGGTACCCGCTCTGTCTCAGGGCCCACTGTCTCCTTCTGCTGCTGCTGCCGCCTGCCAGTACTCTGTTCACTAAAATTGTACACTTCTGTGTGGCATTGATGATGCACTACACCCAGCTCTAGATGCCAGTTGTGTAGAGGATAGACGCAGGGAGAGAATTGCAATGTGACAGGGACAGTGTAGGAGCATTCTTAGTTTATTTTATAAAACTTTATAGGGTTATAGGGTTTTCTTTTACATGAGCTACTAGCTATTCAGCTTTGTTACATTGTCAGCAGTCAGCACATTTAGTGCAAGTTATATAGTGTGTATTACACTCTTAGGTGCTGTTCACTGACTGCAAATGCACTGAAGGTACAATTGTGATTGCTGCTACTTGTAGTGCTACGCATAGCTAGTCAGTTTTGTTAAATTGTCAGCAGTCAGCACATTTAGTGTAATCTTTATTGTGTATTAGTTAGTTACTGTTAGTCATCTTTTTTGCACACTGTACATTCACTAAAGCTAAATAAAATCAATTGCAGTTCCTATTTACCAAAAAAGACTGTTTGGTACAGTGAAATTTCTGTCATACTTTAAAAAAATACAGATAATTCCAGTGAAATTTCTGTGCTACTTTAAAAGAAGTACAAATATTTTAGTGTTTGATACCTGTTCCCAGTGACCAAAGAAGACCAATTGGTACAGTGAAATTTCTAGCCTACTTTAAAAAAAATACAATTTTATTTTTGTTTTTCTAACTGTATTAGCAATTTATTTGGACATGAACAAATGTACAGTATTGTACAAAAAATATTTAAACAGTTGTATTAAACAAACCAAAGTAGCTATAAATTTTACAAACAAAAATAGAGTAGAGGCACATTAATTTGATCTGTGCCTATTTTTTTTTTACATATAAATGTACTAATAAAAAAAACAAAAAATAAACTCTAGCCAGGACATTCTGAAGTATTTAAGCAGACATATAACTGTATCATTTTTATTGTTGTTTTCTTCCTTTGAAATGTTAATTATTTGTTATGAATCCTACCAGTAAGCTGATACATGAGAGAACAAAATATTATATTCTGTGGTTCTCAAAACAAAGAGGAGAAAGTGTGTATGTGTGTCTTCTATCACCAATCTTATTTTAGGAATGACCTATTTAGAGATCATGGCTTTGTTTTCTCTTATCTCACACGGAATCCGATCATATTCTTTTGAAGCCTTTCTCTTCTCTTTTGCTGTAGGACACAAAACTGCTAAAGTTCGTTGGTAATGTCAGAGCATAAGTTCTCAGTCACATCTGCTTTTGCTAGGCGAGGAGTATTAAGATAGCTGTCAACTAACAATGTAAAGTCAGTGATCATGCCATCCAACATAACTTGATGCAAATCTAGGAGGTGCAATACTTCCAGAGCCAACACTTTCAGCAAAGTAACAGACAATGGACAGTCAGAACACATATTAGGATTTTGTTCCATCAATGTTTGTTTGATATTCAAGAAATGTACTTGTGCAAACTTGTACTTGTGTAAACTACATATTTAGATACGGAGTCAAACATTCCTTCACAGTAGATGTTCGATGAGAAAGAATACCACCAGTCTCAATGGAAAACAAGTACACATCACTCACCTGTGTATCAAAAACATTATTTAAAAACACACCATACTGGTGGGAACCTTTGTTGTGGGTGATCTTTAGCATACCTTTGCCTTCAAGCACCACTTGGAGACCCTTTTTAAAGACCCCTGGTTCCATGGTGAGGATGTCAAAGAGGTGCCCACCTGCAGCCACCACAGTTTCCCATAGTGACATATGTTTAGGTTAGAAGCACCCAAGCCAAGACCTTTTGGTGTTGGAGATGCAGAATCTTTCTTCTTTTGTCTCTATTTCAACCTCTTGGCCTCTTGAGTCTTCTGCTGGTTCCACATTTAGAACATTTTGCCCAAAAAACAGCCTTGCTTCTCGCACAGCTTCACCAGTCTTCAAATACTTGACTTTAATCAGGAGAACTGTGTGATCTGCACGAACACCAAGTAAAACTCCTTGAAATCTTCCAATAATGGTTGTAATTTTGATAGTCTTCCCAATAATACAGCTCAGAAAACGTTCAGCAGAAGTGAAATTTATACAAAACTAATGTCAGCCCTCTGCAGCTTCTGCTGTGTGAGTTAGACGGGACTGCAAACATCGGGGAGCTCCAATACAGATATTTAAGTGTTTGATACCTGTTCCTAATTACCAAAGAAGACTGTTTGGTACAGCTAAATTTCTGACATTGGACTACACCCAGCTTTAGATGCCAGTTACCAATGCAGTCTCCGCTCCTTCTCAGGGCCCACCACCTCCTCCTCCTGCTGTTGCTGCCACCTGTGAGTACACCATCCACTAAAATTGTATAACACACTTCTTGGTGGCATTGACGATGCACTACACCCAGCTCTCCATGACACTTACCAATGTGGTTTCCCTGGTGATAGCTGACCAGGGGCCACACACTGCTACTACTCTTGCTGACCCATGCTCCATCTCTGGTCCTCCATCCTTTTGCCTAATACACTACTCCACAAATTTATGGGTGGCATTCCTAACACATGTCATCCAGGTCATGATGCCAGCTGGCAATGCGGTCTCCTGCAGTTTTAACGGCAGAGACTGCTGCTAGTGGGTTGAGTTCACATGTAGCGCCACCGTTTCTCAATGTCCTAATGTTTATGCTGCCTTCTGTACGCTGTCCATCATGCAAAAGTTCATGCAAAATTTGCCTGCTGTCCCTTTACCTGCCATTTTCTGGAAAACCACAAGGTCTTTTTAAACCTTTGCATTTTTCCCTTGTTGCCACTGTTCTTCTACACATACCTAGCAATTTTGGTGTTTCTAACATGTGTACGGCTTTGCTATTAATGTTTAAAGTCAGCCCATTGACTTTAATGGAATTTGTGAAATCGGTTTGTTGAAATTTCGCGGACACATTGGAAGTTCAAGGAAATTTTTGCAAGACTGTCAGAGGCCTTCTCACTCATCCCTAATGGCTATCCAGTGTGTGCTTTGGCCAGGCCATCTCTGGTATACATATAGATATACAGATGCTTAATTTATTTTGGATGATGCAAATTGTATCCTGTATATATGTCCTAAACATCCCAAATGTGTATTTGTGACTCCTGTGTATTTGAGACTCCTGACAGAGATTTGAAAATAACCCCAACAACGAAAAATTCAGCAACTTATGTGATTACTTATATCAAGGATATTACTCGTACTAGTAGTACTAGTACCAGTACTACTATGCTATAAGGGGGAACTGCTTTTGCTGTGAAGGCAAAGGACATATTTACTGCCATTCTTAGGGCCTTCTTGTCTCTCTTTTTTCACACTGCGGAAATATCAAGTCAATCTTTCAATCGGACTCTGACATACAATTCTTGAAGATCCCTTCCAGCTTTCAGGATCAAGACCTCAATTTCTTTAAAGAACCAATATTAAAAATATAGGGAAAAACAAAAGCATGTTAGAGAGCTCAGCCAGATTCCTTTATTTCATCATCACCTTGCTGATGTCAGCTAATTTCTTCACAAATGTAGATCACAAACAACTTTCCTATGCTGTTCCTGCCTGCTTGTGGTAATCCGCTGCAAGATGCCACTGTCACTCTTTTCAGAACCTGCAACAGGAAATAAAATTATGCTCAAAATAAAGATGGCATTATGATGCAAAATAACATAACAATATAATAAGTACAGTATAGATAAGAGAATGGTTATTTTGAAAGCCTATTTTGAAATCAGTCTTTAAGCTGCATATCAAGTAAAGAATGTTTTCTCTTTTTTTATATCATTATTTGATAGTACGTTCAAACCCCACTAGCTTTGGGTGGGTATTAGTAATAATAGTATTATTGTTGGGGCTTTTTACCGCATTAGGAGCCTTGTCATACCGAATTGCTACTTGTAAGTGATTTGAGACAGATATCGATGAGTAAGTATGAATGAATATTTTAATAAAAATAAGTGTGTGAGCACAACTGATATTTATAGTGTGGTTTCGCCTATGTATTATATAGCTAGCTAGTGGGGATACTGTAACTTGAAAGAGGATAGTGTTAATAAAGATAATGTAGCAAGTATTAGTAGAATATTGATTTACTAAAGATAATTTTTGGTGTTACTTCTAGATATAAAATATATATTAAATATGTTATCATGTAATTATCAAATTCGGCCACAAGATGGCGCCAAAATGGCATTACCTACTGGTGTTTCCTGCTAATGTGACTTCTAGATAAACAATATATATTTATAATGTTGTACTTAGGCCACAGGATGACGCCAAAATAGCGTTACCTGCTGGTGTTTCCAGATGTCCGTGTGGAGTGAACGGTGTGATAGAAACTTGAAATGTTTATTCCAGGACCTTCATATGCACAATGGTTATGACATCTCTGTCTTTAATAAAGGGGATAAACAGTTTGTGATGAAATTGCTATTTTGTGATTAAGGAATAATTATTTTAAGATAGAGCATCTACCTTAGTAGAAGTAAATGACAGTGATTCAGCACGGGAAGATAAAGTGTTGTCTTCTCGTATGGAGCTAAGACAGAGACAAGGGTTTTGCATTAGTAAGTTTGTTGTTTTGTAAAAAGGATGTTTGAGTGGTAGTTCAGAGAAATACTCACTATTTTAGTTGTGGTATGTGGGTGAGTTGCAGGCAGCCGTCCAAAAGGGGACAGTGCTGTCTGCAGCTTGTGCTTAAATGGGTTAACCCATCTGTGTGACATAAGAGTGCTTCTGCCTTTACTCTGTGTGTGTGTCCCCAGTTCCACCCTTATTCTTTGTGTGTTTCCTGTTTTGGTGCTTCTGCCCTTACTTGTGTTTAATTAGGTAGATGATGTTTGTGTTAACTGTTTGTTTGCCGAAGATTAACTGTTTGTTTGCTAAAAAATAACTGTTGATTTACTGAAAATTAGTCTAGCTATTCACAGGGGTAATATTTATTCTACTGATATATACAAATGAATCTTAGGTTCAGAGAGGTAGAAAAAACATTTTCTTTGTATATGTTTTAGGCATATGAGGGTACTAAGCAGCAGCAATAAAAACCATTTATTTCAGAGATGTAACATATATTTATCATGTATGAAAGAAATAAGATATCAATATATTTACGATGTCAAAGAGGTAACATATCATTATCATATCAAAGAGATAATATATCATTAAAGTGGTTGTAGGGAGGATAGTCGTCTATATTGTAACAAGAGTTATCAAACAGGACTTAATATATAAGGTCCAACATGTGTACAGTATTACAGGGTAAATGATTTTTAACAAACATAAAAAATGACAATACATATATGTGCATCATGCACAATAAAAAGTAATCAACTGTTTCTATAATCATAAGTGCATTATTGTTAAATATTATACAGTATGTAACTGGTGTGTGAAAGATATGCAATGAATTCATTGCCGTAAAGTACATTAAGAAAAGGTTAGGAATGTTAGTTGAGTATGTGGGCTATGTGCTAGCTGAAAAATGTTTTTTAATGTTCAGGAGGGTCGTTTAGGATGGCAGAAAGGGTTTGAAGGTGTACATGGTTCAACCCAGGTGGTGTTATGGCATTTAATAAAAAAATCCGCTTAGCTTCCAGGCGGAGTAGGATATTGTCTATATCCCTCCTCTGGGGTTGGGTGGTACCTGTTCTAGGGCTGAAAACGATATGCTCTCAGTGTTGAAGTTGCGGCAAATTCCTACATTATGACTGATCAGAGTCATCATTTTTCCGTTTTTTATTGTGTAGATGTGTTCGTAGATCCCTTTTCTAAAGGCTCTCCTGGCCTTGCCTACATAGAAACGACCACAGACACATGAGATGAGATAGATAATTCCCGTAGATGAACAGCCTGTATGTTGTTTTAGCCTATATCTGGTGTTGTTCAGCATGTTGATGATTCTTTGTTCTTTGATCCAAGGGCATTGGTGACATTTTCAGCATTTAAACACCCCAGGTGGGGTTTGGCTTGGGTTGGGATCTGTGTTTATGTGGATAGAGTGGATAGAGACCAAGGAATCTTTCAGGGATACTGACTTCCTGTATGTTAGATTAGATTGCTTGTTTTACTGTGTGGGGGTCACCTAATAAGATATGCCAATGATTTGTTAGTACTTTACTTATGATGTTATGTTGATTTATGTAAGTAGTGGTATGTCTCACAGTCTCATCCTAGAGTGGGGGGTTCCTAATGACAATGAGATCCCTGTTTTTGGGATTTCACTCTATAATAAGACCTCTTTAATAATTTTTTGCTGTATCCTCTTAGGATGAGTCTGTCTCTCAGTGCTTAGGCTTCTACCTCAAAGTCCTTTTCATCTGTACAATTTATCCTAAGTCGCAGATATTGGTTAAGTGGTATGCTTCTTTTGAGAGGTGCGGGATGCGCACTGGAGGCGTGCACGATTGTATTTCCTGCTGTCTGTTTCCTATACAGTGTTGTATTGATTGCCCCTGCTTCTGTTTTCCTTATCATTGTGTCTAAGAATGGTACTTCCTGCTTATGGTAGTACATTTTGAAGGAAAGATTGCAATCTTCAGTTTGCCACATTGTTTATTGTATGCATATGGTTCCCAATTATCTGTAAAAATGTATTATTCATCCTGTTCTCTCTTTGTTGGCACTACTCCCTGCACTCCCCAGTCTGATAACTCATTGTCTCTCTGCTCTTTCACTCTCCTTATTTCTCTGTCTGTGCTCCTGTACCTTTTTACTTTACTGATAGTCTCTGGTGACATCTCACCCAACCCTGGTCCCCCACACAGCCTCTACTTTCCATACACTCTCAGTAAGACATTCCCTTCTCCTAACCTCATCCCCATTCACCCTACCCATAAGTCCTTACCCCCGCTCTCTGGCAGGCTATGGAATGCCAGATCTGTTGGCAACAAATTAACCTCCATACACAACCTTCTTCTTTCTAAGTCTCTGAACTTTCTGGCTCTCACTAAAACTTGGCTTTCCTCCTCAGACCTGGCAACAAAGTAGGGGGTGGTGTGGGTCTCCTTCTCTAACCTAACTACATTAGCATTACAGAGTCCTTTCTACCCCACCCTCTCTCATTTTCACTTCATTTGAAGTCCACTCTGTCTGACTCTTTAGCCCCTTACCCCTCATTGTTGCTGTTATCTACCGCCCCCCTGGCCCAGTATCACAATTTGTGGATAACTTTGCATTCTGGCTCCCACACATTCTTTCCCATGACCTGCCCACCCTAATCCTTGTTGATTTTTAATGTTGCAATGGATGAGCCCAACCTTCCCTCCTCAGCCAAACTGCTCTCCATTACCTCCTCATTTGGACTCACAGCACATCAAGCTGAATACACTCTAGACCTGGTATTTTCTAAACTCTGCAACCTCACCCTCCTTGACAACTCACCATTCCCCCGCTCTGATTAGCTTTAACACAGAGCTCACTGTCACCAAACAAAAATATTTCTCCGCAGTAATTTCCTCTCAAGCCTCCAATCCATGCAACCTCTTCTCTACAATTGACTCCCTCCTAAACCCCACACCTGTTCCCCCACAACATCCTTCTCTGCCCAAGACATTGCCACCTATTTTAGAGATAAAATAGACAGAATCAGACATGATATCTCTGCCCACCGAGCCACTCCAACCATACCCACCCCTTCCACCTGTAAATCATCACTGGCCTCCCTCAGCCCTGTTACTGTGGACGAATTCTTAACTCTTCTCTCATCATCTCCGTCTACTACATGTCCATTTGACCCAATTCCCTCTGATATACTCCGTGCCCATTCCTCCACCCTGGCCCCTGCCCTAACCGAACTATTCAACCTCTCCCTTTCTACTGGTAAATACCCCTCAGCTTTTAAACATGCCATAATTCTCCCTATCCTAAAGAAAGCCTCACTGGACCCCTCCCTACCCTCCAACTACCATCCTATCTCCCTTCTCCCATATGTCTCCAAACTTCTTGAACGCCTTGTCTACAAAAGACTCACTCATTACCTGAGCACCATCTCTCTGGTTTTAGAGCTGCCCATTCCACTGAAACAGCCCTTACTAAAGTGGCCAATGACCTCATCAGAGCTAAGTCTCAAGGCAACTTTTCCCTGCTCCTTCTCCTTGAT
>NC_092864.1:77071212-77099263 GCF_032062135.1 Pyxicephalus adspersus | reverse complement strand
TCTCTCCGCTCCTCCAATGACCTACTAATGACTTCCTCACTCATAACCTCATCACACGCACGGATACAAGACTTCTCTAGAGCTGCCCCAACTCTCTGGAATAGTCTTCCTCATCCTATTCGGCTTGCTCCTACTTTCTGCTCATTTAAAAGAGCTCAAAACCCATTTTTTCAAACTTGCCTACCCGTCTTCTTCTGTCATTTGAAACCACCACTACTTCCCACCACTACATATCTCCCATCTTATTGTGTGTGAAATTCCCCACCTACTAGATTGTAAGCTCTTCGGGGCCGGGTCCTCTCCTCCTGTATCACTGTCTGTATTAGTCTGTCATTTCCAATCCCTATTTAACGTACAGTGCTGCGTAATATGTTGGCGCTATATAAATCCTGTTTATTAATAATAATAATAACAATAATAATAATTTTGTTGAATTTCTGAAAATAAATCCTTGAGTTATATCTCTGTGCCCGTCCAGACGATGAAGATATCATCAATGTACTTCCTCCAACAATATATGAATTTCTTGTATTGCAAAAGATTAAGGTTGGTAAAGAGTAGTGTTGGTCGAATAGCTCACTATTCGATTTGACTGCTATTCGGTCGAATAATGCATAATTATTCGGGTGAACGAACATCGAATTCGAACTCCAATAAAGTCAATCGGGGAAAAATTTGGGTTGTTATTCAGGTCGGTGGAGAGCTTCTACAGCCTATAAATACATTTAAAAAGACATGTCAAGACTCTCCCAGCTCTGCACAACACTGTACAAGTAAAAATAAAATAAGGAAGTCTTTTTTTCTGTTGCTGGCAAGTAGTTTTGGTCGAATAGCTCATGCCATTTTATGGGTCGGCCAAGGGAACATGCCGGATTTTACATGGTCTCCGAGTACAGCCAGGGAGGGACATGGGAGGGTTACTCTGGTCCAAAACTTAGCCACCAGGTTTCACTGCTGTGTTACAAGCCATTCACAGGCTTCAGAGTACAGAGGTCTCTTGGGGCGGTCTTTCAGTCCAAAAATTAGCCAGCTACACAGCTCTGTTATACGTTACAAGTGACAGGTGGCAGATGCAGCAGCAGTAGGAGGAGGCGGTGGGCACTGAGATGGAGCAAGGAGGGCATTACAATTGAAGGCCATCACCGTTTTGGACAGTGTAGAAGCAGTAGCTATTGGAGACATGAATGGATGAGTGAGATTCCAATCTGTCCTTACTTACTATATAGCGAAACCACATGAAAGGGATTGTGCTTGGAGGAATCAGCGGGGAAAGAAGACCCTGTTGAGCCAGTGTCTAGTCTGGAATCTAGAGCTGGGTACTGGGGGGAGGAGGCGGTGGGCCCTGAGACAGCGCAAGGAGGGCATTACAATTGAAGGTCATCACCTTTTTGGACAGTGTAGAAGCAGTAGCTATTGGAGACATGAATGGATGAGGGAGATTCCAATCTGTCCCTACCTACTATATAGCGAAACCACATGAAAGGGATTGTGCTTGGAGGAATCAGCGGGGAAAGAAGACCCTGTTGAGCTGGAGTCTAGTCTGGCATCTAGAGCTGGGTACTGGGAGGAGGAGGCGATGGGCTCTGGAACAACGTGTGGACGGCATCTAAAGACAGGTGCTGGGCAGGCAGCATCATTTACAGCAGGAGGAGGAGGAGGTGGGCTCTGAGACGGATCGTGGACGGCATTAGTATCTTGCAGTTGGGTACTGGGAAGGCGGCACCAGTAACAGGCAGTAGGAGGCGGTGGGCTCTGTGACGGAGAGTGGACCGCATTGGAGGTTGAGGCCATCACCTCTATGGACAGTGTAGAAGCTGTAGCTAATTTAGACATGAACGGATTAACGAAAATCACACTTTCAATACCTACTATCTAGTGAAACCACATAAAAGGGAACGTACTTAGTGAAATACGAGGGAAATACATAATTTTTTTATCATTTGTGGATATCTAGCAAATGCTATCACAGTTAAATATCTGTATTTGTTTCACATAAATATATTATTATATATATATATTACATTTTTATGGGGTTTAGGATACATACCAAGTGCTATCAGAATAAAATATCTGTATTTTTTGAAGAAAAACTTTTTTATGGCCTTTTGGATAGATGTTTGTAGAATAATACATCAATTTTTATGGCTTTAGGGATATATAGCAAAGTGGGATCAGAACTAAAGATCTGTAGACAAATATAGAATTTTTTTATGGTCTTTTGGATCGATACCAAGTGCTATCAAAATTAAATATCTAGATTTTTGGTAGAGAAATATAAAAAATTTTATAGCTTTGGAGAAATACAGCACAGTGAAATCGGAATGAAATATCTCTATTTTTTGGAGAGAAATACTGAATTTTTATGGGTTTTAGGTGCTATGCATACCAAGTTGCTATCATTATAAAATATCTGTATTGTTTTTTACAGAAATACAGACATTTTTAGTTATTTTGTGATAGATTGCAAGAGGGATCCTAAATTTTACCTCTTGTAATATTTCACAAAAGACAGACAAATTTCTATATTTATCCATAAAAATACAGATATTTCATTCTGATAGCACTTATAGATAGTATCCATCCAAAAACCCATAAAATTTTCTTTATTTGTATAAAAAAAAACATACAGATATTGAATTCTATTCCCACTTGCTAACTATCTAAGTAGCCATAAAAAACTGTATTTTTCTCTAAAAAATACTTATTTTTAATTATGAATCATAATTTAATATCTGTATTTTTTGGGAAGAAAAACATACATTTTATGGCTTTTTTGATAGCAAGTTGTAGCCTGATTTAAATATATGTATTTTTTTTGCTTTTTTTCTGATAGATAGCAAGTGGTATCAGATATAACTATCTGTATTTTTTGTAAAGAAATACAGAACTTTTCATGGATTTTTTTTTATAGATAGCAAGTGGTATCAGCATGAAATATCTGTATTTTTTTTACAGAAATACTTATTTTTTTGTTTATTTTGATAGATTGCAAGAGTTATGCTAACTCTTGCAATCTATCAAAATAAACAGAAACATTTCTGTATTTCTGTAAAAAAATACAGATATTTCATTCTAATACCATTAGCTATCTATAAAAAAAACCAGAAACATTTCTGTATTTCAGTAAAATTAAAAAAAAAAGACAACAGATATTTAATTCTGATACCACTTGCTATCTTTCAGAATAAACAGAAAAATGTATGTTTTTCTGTAAAAAAAATACAGATATTTATTTCTGATACAACTTGCAATCTAACAAAATTACCCGAAAAATGTATGTATTTCTGTAAAAAAAAAATACAGATATTTAATTCTGATACCACTTGCAATCTATCAAAAACAACATAAACATTTCTGCATTTCTGTAAAAAAATACAGATATTAAATTCTGATACCATTTGCTATCTATCAAAATAAACAGAAAAATGTATGTTTTTCTGTAAAAAAAAATACAGATATTTTATTCTGATACCACTTGCTATCTATCAAAATTAACAGAAAAATGTATGTATTTCTGTAAAAAAAATTACAGATATTTCATTCTGATACCACTTGCTATCTATCAAAATAAACAGAAAATTTTCTGCAAAATAAAATACAGATATTTCATTCTGATACCATTTGCAATCTATCAAAATAGAAAAAGTTCTGTATTTCCGTAAAAAAATTACAGATATTTTATTCTGATACCACTTGCTATCTATCAAAATAAACAGAAATGTTTCTGTATTTTGGTTAAAAAAATGCAGATATTTAATTCTGATACCACTTGCTATCTATCAAAATAAGCAGAAACATTTCTGTAAAAAATATACAGATATTTCATTTTGATACCACTTGCTATCTATCAAAATAAACAGAAAAATGTCTGTATTTCTGTAAAAAAAATACAGATATTTTATTCTGATCCTTCTTGCTATCAAAAAAAGCCATAAAAACTTTGGTATTTCTGTAAAAAAATATATATTTATTTTTGATACCACTTGCTATTTATCCAAAAGGACAGAAAAATGTATGTATTTCTCGACTAAAAATACAAATATTTAATTATGAATCACACAGCTACATTACAAGTGATATAGGCCTCAAAGTAGATAAAGGTAGAGGGCCCTGAGGGGGGTGCTCGGTAAAAAAACATTAGCCAGTTACACAGCTCCATTGCAAGGTATAGACCTCAGAGACAGAGTAGAGGTAGAGGGCCACTGGGGGGGAGTAGAAGGAGATGCCGAAAGGCTGTGAACTTGCTCTTCCCATCAAGATGTCCATGCAGCAGTTGACGACTAATCAGTACACTCTGCAGAGGGGGTGTTAAAGTCACTGCCGATCCAAGCCTTATTCATTTTAATAAAAGTGATTCGGTCGACATTTTCTGTGGGGAGCCGTATCCGTTTGTCCATACGTCCCCAGCTGCACTGAACGCTCTTTCAGATAACACACTTGCGGCTGGGCAGGCAAGGATCTGAATGGCATGTTCTGCCAGCTCCGGCCACTGCTTAAGCTTTGATACCCAGTAGCCCAGTGGGTCCTGGCTTTGCATGTTGCAGATGTCCCATGCATAGCTCAGGTATTCTGTGATCTGGGTAGTGGTGGATCGTTTCTCCAAAATGGCGCACTTCGTTCCTCTGCCTGGTCTTCCTTCTGCTCCTCAGCTGGCAAAAAAATTTATTGAACATATTTTTGTCTCCATGGTTTTCCCCACCGTATTGTGTCAGATAGAGGTGTACAGTTCACGTCTAAGTTTTGGAGAGCTCTTTGTAATCTCTTGAATGTGTCACTGGACTTTTCTTCAGCTTATCACCCACAGTCTAACGGTCAAGTGGAACGTGTCAACCAAATCCTGACCAGTTTTCTACGACATTTCATAAACCTCCATCATGATAACTGGGTTGAGTTATTACCTTGGGCTGAATTTTCATACAATAATCATGTCAGCGAATCTTCCAAGAAATCGACATTTTTTATTGTTTATGGCCAACAACCAAATATCCCACTCCCGATGTCCTCTTTTCCGGTATCCCTGCCGCAGATGCTACCACAAGAGAATTCTCTGAAATCTGGGAGGAGACTAGGGGAGCTCTTAAGGAAGCTTCTGTCCGCATGAAGAAATCCGCAGATAAGAGACGTAGAGTTTCTCCTAAGTTTCGTCCTGGTGATAAAGTCTGGCTTGTCTCAAAATACATCTGGTTTAAAATACTCTCTTACAATTTGGGTCCACGCTTCATCGGTCCTTTTGAAATCCTGGAACAAATCAATGACGTTTCCTACAAACTTAAGCTGCCAGCCTCACTCCGGGTACCGAATTCCTTCCATGTATCCCTGCTAAAGCCTGTCATCCTGAATCGTTTTGTCAAGAGACTTGTCTCAGCTCCTCAGCTCCTGTAGCGGTCAGTGATGAGAACGTATATGAGGTAAAGGCCATTCTGGGGATGAAGAAGGGAGGGAGAACCCATTTTCTGGTAGACTGGAAGGGGTTTAGTCATGAGGAGAGATCTTGGGAACCCAGAGAGAACATCAATGTGCCCCGTCTTTTTAAAAAATTCCTGTCCAGGACCAAGCCTGAGGAGAGGGGGCATAAGGGGGGGGGGGGCTACGGTTAGCACTGCAAGTCGTGCCAGCGCCTCTGCTCCTAATTGCAGACACGAGTGCCAGGTCCTATCTTTCAGGTAGAGTAACCCCACTACCTGTGTTCCATGCCTGAGTTTCCTTCCTGCTGGAGACTTGCTCTGGTGTTTGAGCTGGCGTGGGTGTGTTTCCCCTAATCTATGAGGTAACTTGTTTTTGGACTTTGTTTTTGGATCTTGTTTTTGGACTTTGTCTGATTGCCATCACCTTCTTGGCCACGCAAGCCCCTCGGTGCTTTCACTGGGTATCCTGACTCCTGTCGTCAGCTGCCGCTGGCCTGGGGATTGCTCTGGAGTGGCACCTGGCAGCTACCCTGCAGCCCAAGCCTATCCTCACCATCAGAGGCTCTAGTGAAGACCTGGTAGCGGCTTAGTTATGCCCCTCTGGAGCATACCTAGTCAGTGGCACAGTGGGTCCACACCCGCTTGCTTAACACAAGTAAAGTAAAGCATAAACTGAGAAATGTGATGAAATGTGATGATCAGAACATTTAATACTTCAGCCAAACAAGCTGAGAGTTGTTCTCATAACACGTGAACAAGTGATCACAGTCAGGATGTACAGGATACTTGAACAGGTACTGACTGTTCGAATTGTCAGATTCTAAGGGAATACATTAATGAGTTAGAGCAGAAGTTAGAGGCTCAAACACAATTGTTGTTACAATCTCAAAATATTGTGGGACAAAAAGCTACAAACATAAGAATACAGACAATGATTTTTCATCTTTTTCTGATACAGAGGAATCAGAACAGGAATCACACAGTGATGCTATGTTTAAGTTAAAGCTGAAAAAGCATCTAATCAATTTAAGTAAAGAATTTCCTAAATATGAGAATATTAGCATATTTCACAGTGCTCACATATTTGAGGCATACTATGATAAATATGAATTGTCGAATGAGCAGATAAATTCTATGTTTTCTCCTTGGATTCCCGTACTTTTTTTTGGTTTTTTTTTGCAAAGGATTAGTCTATTGAGGAAATTTTCAGATGACAGATATTTTGAGAGGTCACAGGATACAGAGAGAGAGACAGACTTTTGGCTTTCTGTGTAACAGGTGACAGAGTATTAACTGTTGACATCCTAGTGAATTACCAAAGAGGACGGAAGAAGATATATTTTGTTTATGAGCGTGTTTGAAAAAGCTTACAATCTAATAAGTACATTTGTGAAGAAGTTAAATTTAGATGCTGTTACTCTTACTTAAGCCAGTGAGAAAGAAACTTTATACGAGGTACCTACATTTCTCGATAAAATTCTTAAAAATTATAGAGATGTTGCATGCAAAGTTTATAATGTTAGGTAAATAACAAATTTTGTATGAACCTTATAAGAGAAATGTGTGCAGAAAAAATAAGAATTTTATCAATTATGAGTGTAAATAATGCAATTAGTGTCAGTTCTAATCATAATGAGCAAACTCATTCAAATCATTATGATAATAAACTGCACAACCAAACATGTAAGGAGGATGAGCAGACAACACAGTGTGTTTCAAACCTATCCCCATATAGTACTTATAAGGGTAGAGTATGGAGAACACAATGACGGTGCAAGGTTCCTTCATCTCATGTACCTTAAATAGAAATGAGTAAAATAACCAAAAATAAAGGTTTTATACGGGGAGTCAGAAATCATAAAAAGGTAGATGTCTATAAACGTTTAGAGCAAACTTACTTTAATACATAGTAAAGCAAAGTCAAGGCAAAGTAAAGTCAAATAAGAGGGATGCCTATTTTAAATATAAAAGTGTGTCACCAAATGCTAAAGGGGATGATCAGAATTTAAAGAGACCAGCAGAATGCTTTAAGTTTCCAGCATGTCAGCAAGCTATCTGTTTCTATTGTATGGATTTTCAAGGTAAAGGTTAAATCATGCTAATTTAGGAACAAGATGCAGGACAGCCATAGGATAATACATTAAATATTTGTATAAATTGTCTGTAATGATGTTAAGGCTATGTATAAAAGGATATTCTCTTCTTCAGGAAATTTGTATGTCTTACACATAGATAAAATATATGGTGTTTTAAATATATTTTATTATTATAGTACTATAATATGATAAGGGCCTAAATTATATTATAAATCAAATGTATAATATGTAAAATATTTTTTTCTTATTATAGTGTTATAGTCAATGATGCTAAATATTTTTTTAAAAGCTACTATTTGTTTATTAAATTATATACTTAGAGGTGATGTGATATAAATATGCTCCACATATGTATACTAGTTGCCATGACAGGTTTATAAATAGGACCATGTTTTTCTCTTCTCCATTTAGGCATATGGGGAGGATCATTAATTTGTTTTATTTTGTAACAATGTTATTGAATTTTTCAATGAATATGGCTCTAATGTTCTTTATGACTTTTTCCGTCCAAGATAAAGGTTCTATTGAACTTCGATGACTTTATGATGACCTCATCCAAAAAGGTGTCTGTTTTTCCTGAATGAATAAAAACATTGTCAGAGGAACATGGATAATTAACAAACTTGAAACATATATAAGTTTTGTCAACTGGGATATAAAGGAAGAAACAATTCAAACTTTTGCCATCTCTGTGCATACTAAAGAAATAATTTTATGTTGGTTGAATTTATGAACAATTATTATGGCCTACAGGACTGCCAACATGCTACATTGCCAGATGTCAGACGTATTTGTTGAAATCACTGCTCCCGAAAAAAGTTGCTATGGGTGACTGATGATGATGTTGATCCTGATAGTCAATATTCTCAAGTTTTGAGTAAAAAATGATTACTATTGATAGGATAATACCTACAATGATTACTTGGAGAAAGATCTGTGACCAGCCATGAGAATCCACAAAAGATTAAATAGCCTCCTGATGATGACCAACATAATAAAGGTTTGTGTTACAGCCAAAAGACAAATAATAATGAAAAGACTATTCATTTATACAAATGAAAAAATTTGCATAAACGTGACTTTTATCTATAAGTTTCAAGTTGTTTACTGGAAACACAAATTGTGTTCTAATGATTATTTCTTGATGAGAAGAAAAACACTTTCAGTGGACCAGTGAGACTGAAAGAAGCGAGACCAACATAATAGAAAAGGTATAGATAATTACCTGATAACTATATAATCACAGTTTACCATAAATTTATAACATAAATTTACAAACATAAATTTATAACCCTACAGTAGAGCGTGGTCCGACTGCGTCCTACTTAACTGCACACGCATCACTCCCCTATCCTACCTTCATATTCAGGGTGAACCTCTGTCTCTTGCTTTGCCTCAGCTTCTGCTTCTGCCTTTGGCTCCTTTGCATCAGCTGTCTTTTTATTTTAAAGTGTGTCAGCCAAAAAAAAGCACCCAAGTTACTAAACATACCAAAAATTCAGTGCCCCCCCCCCAAACACCCATAAACAATTATCACTATCCCCAGTTAAAGTATAATAGTTGTATCGTACATTCTATGGCGATGCAATGTTGCATATCCTCAAGCATGGCCCTCTCTCTGTTTTTCAGGTCGGACCACCGCTTAGGTGTTCCTTTGACTGCACAACCCCAAATTTCTCCTCCAACCCTCTCTGCACTGTGTCCAAAATTGGGTCCTTTCTGGCTTTGGGATGTGGATAGAACGCCCTCCTGCCATCATAGTCAGCCTTATAAAGAATGCCTATCATGGCCTCCATCTCACTGTGGCTCATAGGTGTCGCTCTCCTCCTCTATGTCTCTCTGTTATGACTTAGCTGTGGCGTGTTTTGTAAAGCTCGCAAACACATGGTCACCGGACAGGAAACGCAGAGTGCTGGTTATTGTGGAGAGAAATCGTGCAGTCATCAACAAGGTTTTGTTCGTATGAACCTTTGTTCTAACAATTTTTTTTGGAATGTTAATTCCGGGAACATTATCAGAAGGTAGGTGTTGCTGTTTTGCCTGTCCCTTGTCCTTTGTTTATTGTGTAGTTAATGTTGAATGTCTTAAGTTTTGCAGGGATCATGGCCTATGATGTGTTCAACAACCCAGACTTCATTTGTTATTTGAAATCTACAGATCCTATCCCTGCTTGTTGAAGGTGAACTTTGGGAAGTTTCCAACAGGCTAAATGAAGGCCTGCGATGCAATGGTGGAGCTGTGCAAAAGCATAAATCCTGCGACCAACATTAACTTTGTAAAGCAGAAGATCCAAAACTTGTGCACAGTGTTAAAAAAAAGAACTGAAGGCTTCACAGGTGCTGGCACAGAAGAACTATATATGTACCTAACTTATGGTACCTTTTATTTTTCACCACCGATCATTAGGAAGGTTGTCTGTCAGTATGCAGCCTAGGAGAGGAGAACAATGCCCTGCATGGACAAGTACCTACATAGCATACACAGAGCCTGCATGAGACTCATGACATTTTCAGGACACAAGAACAAGTAAGTTAAGAACAAATAATTTTATTGTACATGCTATCCTGCCATTCCACTGCACTAGTTGTGTTAAAGTACACATTTTTTTGTTTTGTTTTCTTTTGCTGACACAGAAGAATTCTGCAGTACTGCATTCTGTAGATCCACCAAACCAGTGAATTGGCTACTGCTTTCCCCCAGTGCCATGTGTGCTGCTGTAGCAGTATCTTGTTCCATTATTGAGACAAATGATGCACTGCATCATTCGGCGCTACAATCATGCAGCAAGCATAGATTACCTTGTCAATTTTGTCTAGGCTCAGATTATAACACTATAAAATATTTTGAAGGATTTGCTAAAATACCGAATGCATTCTCAACCACGCTCCTGGCACAAAAAAGATAGAAAGAAAATAATTTACATTTTTTTTCTCCTGGTCCAAGTTCTTCTGAGGGAATGGTTTTAATAAGTTGTCATGCAAGGCAAACAGTTCATCCGCAACAAACACAAAGTTCATTCTCTCTAGAGTTTGGCTGTTACTAGGAAGGTGCAGTTGCTTATTGACCAGCTTTTTGGTGGAACGGCTTTACTTCCACAACCCCTCCAACAGACATGCATTTGTTTTTGCC
The DNA here is from genome assembly GCF_032062135.1 of Pyxicephalus adspersus. Lineage (NCBI taxonomy): Eukaryota > Metazoa > Chordata > Amphibia > Anura > Pyxicephalidae > Pyxicephalus > Pyxicephalus adspersus. The sequence goes on along the minus strand of NC_092864.1, from coordinate 77,088,633 downwards.
TATGTCAAAAAAAAAAATCCTAACACACATTTTCTATTGCTATGAGCACAATTCTGAAAAAGACCCTTATAATTGTAATAGAAGGAACCACTTTCTGCAGGTGGGGTGATCCTTACCCATTTCCCATTAATTGCTCTTTCACAATTAGGAAAGTTCCAGAACTGTTCAAAATCTGAAGGGATGGCCAGCCATACCTCTGGTGTATCAGGAAACTGAAAGGAGAATATACCAAGAGGTAATATGCTTTAAAATATGTTCTGTTTTATTTTCTTTATTGCAGACTTCCTCCAGTGACCTAGTGGAGATTTAAGTTGCTGCAACACCCACTCTGATTCTTTCCAGCCTTAGCCAAAAAAGCAGCCAGAAAAGAAAACAGAGAGACTTGGAAAAGAAGCAAACATTGCAGCAGGCTATGGCCATACTCAGCCATCAAGAGAATAAGTTCGATGCCTTTGGCTTTAGCGTTGCTGAAAAAAGGCGGACGATGACCCCAAAACAAAAATGTGCTGGAGCTGATTGTCACTGATGTGGTCAACAAAGGGTTGATACAGAAATTTAACCCACATTACCCTACTTACTCCTTCCCCACTCAGTACCAGCAGCCTCACCCCCCTCCTGTATCTAATTACCCTCCATCCCACCAATATGAGCCCCGCCGCTGAAACACGGCAATATACCTTGTTGTAACGTGAATCCTTCAACATTGTTTATTCACTTAGGTTGTTCTTCTTGTTGCTGCACATCAGTTTTCCCTTTGTTTGTACTGTTGTTATTTTTACTTTTTATATTCTAAAGTTTTACAAAAGGTGGCATTATGTTAAATAAATGTTATACAAATGTGTATATTCTTTTGCACATTGACTGTATGGGATAAGTACCTTTATGTACTCCTCTTTCAAGCATCCAGTAATTGAGGCACATGTCTCAAGAGTGAAATGACCCATTGCTTGTGGTGAGATCCCAGTGGGGATCTTCATGCCTTGCAGAGATCTTCCAGTGGTAAGGAATCTCAATGTCACGATCTACCCCTGTTCAGCTGTTAAGGAATTTCTTATGCAGGTATCTTGTTTCTGGAGAAAAGGTCCCACTGTTGCAAGTAATTTCTGGAAGCACACACCCAACATTCAAAGGTAATTTTTGTAGTCCTCTCATGGCAGATTCTCATGTCTTGTATGTCTTGTATCTTCTTACCTGAGAACACATAGAAAGGCATATTGCAAAGAGAAGGAAGTGAACAGTCTTCAGGACGAATGTTCATTAGCAAAATAATTGATTGTTCATGAACTGGTTCTTTTTGTATCACTCAAATCCATTATTTCCTCTACATTACTTACTCCTTTACATGTCACTTCCTGTATTTTTCCTACAATCGCATCTAGTGTCTGTACATTTTTGATGTATTATCTTTGAACAGTATGTACAGAATCACGCACTATGCAATCATTTAAGATAATCATAAATAACAATGGGTAACAATTTTAAACAAATTTTTTGTTGACTTAAATTTTAAAGCTTATTTGCACTAAAATAGGTATGCTGATTCTGAAAGTGCAGTTAGTTTTCTACTATCACGTCATTTTTTCTCTACCATTTATAATATTGCGATTAGAACTGTAGCATAGATTTGTATAGGCTATTCATTTACACGCAAGACAGTGTGGTCAGAGGTTGTGCGCTGCTCTACGTAGTGAATAAGCAAAATTTATTTTACTACTTACGCATGTATTCCCTTCTTTTAGATCATGTCTGGCTCTGCTGTTTCTCGTCGTAAGTGCCTAAACAACCCTAATTCATTTTGTTATATCTATGGTACTTTCACCCCTCCCAGTCAAAGGGCGAACATCAGCACATTTGTAGAGCAAGCCTTTTTTTGGCATTCTTCAAAGTTAAACTTGGTGATCAAGATAAGCCTTGGGTCCCTCATAAGGTGTGCAAACAGTGTGTCGAGGGTTTACGGATGTGGACAAAGGGAACACGTGATATGATGCCATTTGGTATACCTATGGTTTGGCAAGAGCCAGGAGATCATTTCAGGGACTGTTACTTTAGTAGAGTGAAAACTTCAGGATATATACCAAGAAAAATCAATGTAACATAGAGTACCCTAGTCTACCATCGCCTATACACCCAGTGGCTCATTCAGATGAAATCCCAGTGCCGGTTTTCGTTACACTACCCTCTCTTGAAGAACACGAAATTAAAGAGGACTCTGAAAGGGATTTGATCAGCATGAGTTGAGTGATTTGGGAATATCAAAGAAGGCTTCAGAACTCTTAGCATCAAGACTGCATGAATAAAACTTACTTGAAAAAGGAACAAAGGTATTGCATTTCAGCAGTACTTTAGAACTGACAGTGGCTTTGTGTATTGCCATAACATACCTGGTTTAATGGAGGGATTGAGAATTCCAATCTAAATTACAACTGAATGGCCACTAATTATCGATAGTTAAAAGCAGAGCTTAAAGTGTGTCCTCCTTCACAATGGAAAAATATTTGGGTCAGTCCTAATTGGCCATTCAGTTTCTCTTGAAGAATATGCAGACTTATATAGAGTCATTGAGCTGTTGTAATATCACCAACACAATTGGGTCATCTGTGTTGACCTTAAAATGATATTCTTCCTTCTTGGTCAGTACCACGGATACGCCAAGTATCCCTGTTATCTGTGCATGTGGGACAGCAGAGCTTGTGGGAGGCATTGGGTGGAATTGGCCTCTAAGATTTGCCCTGTTGGTGATCCCAACATTCTACATGAGCCACTTGTTGATAGAAAGAATATTATATTCCCGCCTCTGCACATGAAATTGGGTCTGATGAAGCAGTTCGTTAAAGCTTTGCCAATTGAAGGAGACGGTTTCAAGTACCTCATTTTGGCAATTCCTAGCCTGTCATTTGAAAAAATAAAGACCAGTGTGGTCCACAGATTGGGCAACTCATCAAAGATGAACATTTCATTAAGACAATGTCAGAAGTCCAAAAGAATGTTTGGTTATCATTCAAAGCCATAGTCAAGAAATTGGGGGGCTACAAAATGCTTGGTTGCAATATGAGCATTTTCTGCAAAGCCATCTTTCAAACTTCCTGGAAAACCTTGGTGCAGTCAGTAAAGAACAAGGTGAATGATTCCACCAAGATTTGAAGGACGGTATCAGGGTAAATGGAATGTACATATGATGGCTGACTATTGTTGGAGCATCCAGCGGGATTGTCCTAACACTGAACACTCCAGGTAAAGATATAAGCGTAAATTTTTACTTTAACTGCTTACCCAATTAATTTTCAAATGTTTTACTGTAAAAAAAAGTCAGAGTAACAATAAATCCTTTATATGAACAAATAAAATTTAAATAAACAGTATATTCAAGTTTTTTTGTAACTTTTTATTGTATGTAAAATTTGTATGTTTTTTGTCAAAAATCAAATGTACCTGCGGCTTTTCTCCAGTCTGGTCTCCCTGCTCTGTGGTTTTTCAGACCCCCCCCTGCACATGCCTCATAAGCAGAAGACGCCAGGTGCTTCCAGGGCTCAGAAGCACCGTGGCCTCAAGCAGTTTTTTCCTCCGGCAGCTGTCCCTTCTGCAGCTGCAGGGGAATCCAAGATAGCTCCGCAGCATGACTCAGCACACAGAAATGCTGACGCAGATGAAGATGGACCTGATGCTTTCCCTGGGACTCCCAGCACAGCTGATCCGTGTCCCCTCTCTCCTGTGCTACTCTCTACATCTACAGCTGCTCCTTTGGATTCTCAAGTAAGTGTCTTTTCTACTGGGCACTTGGAATCTAGATTGAATCAACTTCCTTCTAAAGATGACTTAGCAGGGATGGTGAATGAGTTGGCTGCTCGCATTGAGAATTCACTTAAGAGGGAAATAGAGGGGCTCAGACAGCAGATTACAACTGTTACCACCAGAGTTGCTGTGCTTGAATCTACGTCCTCCAGTGTGGAGACCCGTCTTTTGGCATTAGAATCTTCCTCTTTATAATCTTTATATTTGCGCACTGAAGATAATGAGAATAGAAATCGCAGAAACAACATAAGAATTAGGGGCATTCCTGAAGCTACTGCCAACACAGATCTGAGGTCTACTGTTACTGCTATTCTTAACAGCTTCCTAAATCGTCCGCCAACTGCTGCTCTTGAATTGGATAGAGTACATCGGGTGAATGGGCCACAGAATGTTGATAGACCCCTGCCTAGAGATGTATTATGCCTTGTACACTTTTATAATATTAAAGAAGAAATAATGCGCCAAGCGTGGTGGAATGGTCCAAAGGACTTTGATGGAGCACCCATACAATTGTTACCAGATCTCTCCAGCAGCACGTTGAGAATGCATCGGGTCCTGCGACCCCTACTGGATGTTATCTGTACTGCACAAGCTTCCTACAGATGGGGCTAACCATTTCACTTGGTGATCACTAAAGGTGACTCTGTCTTTGCATTGCATAGACACTCTCAACTACCAGGAGCAGCCACCGCTTGATCTCCCAGACTGGCTGGCCATGCCTGTTGAAGTCCTTTCTACCTCCTCAAGGATCACGAGACCGCGGAACACCCCGGGCAGACCGGCCATACGGGCCCGCTGTTCCGCCCACAAGTTGGCTTTAACGAAACTTAAGTATTGGGACAATATATGTGAGCTTATTGTTCTGCTGGTGATGGGCGATATAATTATTATGGCGGGCCCTATTTAGGTCGCCATTGTTCTATGTTTGAATGCTAATATTGCACTGGAGGATATATTCTTGCTGCTGTATACTATTTGATACCTGAGTTTTACTGCTAGCTGTACATACATGTGTATTACCGGCTCAGGTACTTTGGTGGGGACGGGTATTTTTCGGGGCCATTCCATGTGTTTAGGTGGGGGCTCCCGGGAGATCCGGATCCATATCTTAGAGGTGGCCTGGAAATGAGCCATTATATGCACTCACCGTTTAGAAAATATGCCACTGAAACTGTACTTGAGTGTGCCTACTAGCTGATATTGTTACTATGCGGGTATAGAGTTGATTAATGTTTATATGGGTTGGGTATTGGCGGGTTTTTGGTGCTCAGTGGTTGTTATAGCCGCTGGCCAGCACGTGCTTGTCGCTGTGGTGTACCTCCTCCCCACTTAGGTCGGCTCCTCCTTCTTGGAAGGGGAATTTTTATAATTTTGGAGCCAATAAGATTTAATACTTGGTTTTTTATTGGTTTTATTTTTTGTCTTTGCTTTTCTTTTCCTTTTTATTTTTGTTTCTAATCCAATCCCCTCCTCTCCTCCCATCCATGGCATTGCAAATTACCTCACTCAATGTAAAAGGGCTAAATTCCCCACTTAAACGTTCCATAGTTCTCAGAGAACTGTACAGATGTAAGTGTCAAGTGGCGTTCTTACAAGAAACTCACTTTAAATATGGGCATGTACAGAAAATGACTGATCGCTTTTTTGATAAGTCATATCATAGTACCTCCGCTGAGTCCAAAACCAAGGGAGTATGTATCCTGTTACATAAATCGGTTCGTTGGTCGCTCCTAGCCTGTTACACTGATCCTGAGGGCAGGTATGTTATGATTAAGGGGTCAGTTGATTCACATATTTATACCTTTGTTAATGTTTACTTTCCCAACAATGACCAGGTATTATTTTTGGAGTTCTACTCAAAGTTATTAAAGATTTTAGTGAAGGCACACTGATTGTGGGCGGTGACTTTAATTTTGTCCCCAATCCTTTGGTGGATGTAACCAGGGGTGCTTCGGCTATGTCTGAAGCAGCCCTAAGGAAGATCAAATCCCTCCTACACATGCATCAACTAGTAGATATATGGCGTATTCTACACGCCACTGAGAAAGCTTCGGCTTCTGACAGAATTACATGACTTAGAGACTACTCATAAATGGCAGCACACGGTGGAAGTTGAACAACAGATTGTGGGAGTTGGAGAGTGTATTGGAGAAATTCTGCTTTACAAGACTAAATTTATGTTAACCAAATGCAGGGGTTACTATTATGAATACTCCAACAAATGTGGCAAGGCTCTTGCCCAGGTACTTCGGGAAAAGAGGGCCAAAACTTTTATTTCCAGTGTGGATTCACTGCCGGGTGGGCGGGTGCACACCTCCTCAGATATTGCGGAGATTTCCAGGTCCTTTTTTGATAAGTTATACAATTTAGACAAGGGATACAGTTCCTGCAGTGGGTCCCACGAAGGTGGAGCTGATTAAGGGATATCTGGATTCCTCGGGACTTCCCTCCTTGTCTTCTGAGGCGGTGGAGTCGGCGCTTGCTAAAGCGCCTTCTGGGAAGGCACCGGGCCCGGATGGCCTAACCCTGCCATATTATAAAAAATTCCTCTCAATACTTTCCCCATACTATTTATCAGCATTTAATGCCTTGGCGGAGGGTTTGGCTCTACCCAGGGACACATTTGCAGCACACATTTCTTTAATTCTGAAACCTGATAAGGACCCTAACTCATGTGCTAGTTATAGGCCAATTTCACTATTGAACTGTGACATTAAGCTATTTAGCAGCATTCTGGCAAAACGCCTGACGCCCCTGATCCAATCCATTGTACACTCAGATCAGAGAGGTTTTCTACCAGGCCGTGAGCTTACAGCTATGTCATTTTCTTCACTCTCTCCCACCGCCATCCAGGTTTGTGCGCCCCCTATCACAGGTGGGGGGGGGGGTGTGTGCGGCCCAAGGCACCATTAGGGGGACTCTCTCTAATGCCTACCAGATGCTATTGACGGATACTGCCCCCTCGACCTCAACTTTACCATTTCTGCGTAAATGGGAAAGTGATCTTGACACCGCATTCTCCCCAGAACAGCAGGATTGTCTCCTGTACACAGGTCATAAAGCTGCTCTCAGAAACTCTTACCAGGAACTGAACTATTGCTCACGAGACAGAGTACAGTGTTAGCCAAAATGTATCCGGGAGTAGATGATAGATGCTGGCGTTGTGAAGCAGCTGCTGGCAGCCTGTTTCATATATGCTGGGAGTGCTCTAAGTTGCAATCTTTCTGGTCAGGGGTGGCGGCGGTTATTGAAGAATTCACAGAAGTAGATATATGTAACAGCCCGGAGCTAGCCCTTTTACATTTGAATGATTGGTCTAAAAAGAAATACCATGCTTCTCTACTCAAACATCTTTTAAATGCTGCTAAGGCCTGTATTCCGGCCCTGTGGAAACAATCCTCTCCTCCCACCTTGTTACAATGGTTTAGAAGAGTAAATGACATTATGGCAATGGAAGACCTTATTACCAGCCGGGACGGTAGAATGGATAAATTCCGAAATACTTGGTTCTATTGGATACAGTATACCACTACTCAAGCGTACCTTTCAGTATACAGTGCGGCTGATAATGCCGACGATCTGTTTTGAATGCAGAGGATATCATTGAATTATTGCTCTGTGTTCCCTACTGTGTTAAGTCTGGCCTTTATTCAATCTGGCCTGCAATGCCGTGCCCCTCCCCCTCCTCTCCCTCCCCCTCTTCCTTTATTTTGCTTTCTATTTCTCTATTTCTTTCTTTGGTTATTTTTGTTAATACTTTGAAAATTGCCTGTGCTCAGTCATTCTGCTTGTTTGTTCATAATATGTTTGTGATGCGGAAGATGATAACACAGTTGGTGATTTGTATGTTTTAATGTTTTATGCCAGTATCTATGTTCACTGAATAAAAATAAAATTAAAAAAAAAAAACTGGATGGGACAGCAAGAAACTGGGGTCATATGTGGATTCACCACCCAAAAATTAGTAAAAAAACAAGTGTAAGATCTAACTCAACAAAAAATGCATTCCCCAGTGTAATCATTGATTTGTCATTAATCGTTTGTTTTCTAATGATATTTATTGCACGTGTAGACGTAGTCTTACTTAATTTCAAAAGAAAAAAAACCTTGGATCCTGACCTTAGAAATAGAATATGCCCTTTTATAATGCTTTATTTTTTATTTTCCAGGCCAGTGGTGGCAAACCTGGAACCATGGCACGCGCTCCCCACCTCAGCTGGCCTCTCATTAGCTGTGCTATTGTCCCTCTGTCTGCCCATGCTTGCTGCAAAATCTCCCTTCTCTGGAGTCATCAGTTAACCCTCAGAATACCAGGCTGTGGGGAGGAGAGGCAGCTGATGTGTATTCAAGCTGATGGGTCTTAATCCAGCATTAAAAGGGTACAGAAGGAGAGGAGGGGTAGGTGAAAATGAAGACGAGGGTTCTTGAGCTACACAGCCCAGGCACAGGAGTACCAGTCTACCATACCCAGTCAGGACCAGGTGAACACAAAGCTTGTGGTAGAAGGTATAGCTTATTTATGGAAATAAATGTAGGGGGTAATTCTGCATTATGATGATGACATCTAGCCTAGATGCCTTTAAGAGGGAATTGGACAAATTTCTGGAGGAAAAGTCCTGCACAGGTTACTAGCCCTGATGGGTATGTGCTATTATAGATGTGGGCCACTGTGAGATACAGGAGTTGGACTAGATCCACTGGTGCCATTGGCCTGATCCAGCAGGCTCCTCTTATCGGGTTATCAATATTTTCAGGTTGGTGCCCATTGCTGGTGTAAGTTATGGATTGGTTCTGTCATATAGAGTGATTACTGTACATTGCAGGAATGACATCCACACCTATTGACATCTGTTCTGTGTGTCCTGTACACGAATCGTTACAATGTCATAGCATAGCAGCAGATTGAGTTTACCTGATATCACATGACATGTGTAATGCTTGGTGTGCTGTAAAAGGGTTGGTGTGCAGGGTTCAGCTCTCTATGGTCTGTGTGGTGCTATATGAGACAGACATAGCACTCATTGTACTGTCGGAACTTGTATGGACGATCAAGGTCTGCATGCCTCCTGTGTATGGGAAATGTGTCCTACCCCTCCACTTCATCTTGTTTATGCAAATTCCCTAAGAAGTAGGTTGAATATATGTACAGCTGTGGTGAATCAAAGGTGGGAAATGCACTTAGAAACCTTTTTTTAGTGCAGGCCAAAAGCTGGTGGTCAGTGGAACATTGCCCCCTTGAGCTGGTGGTCAGAAAATTTAAAAGGATCCCCAGCTGATCTACTTCTTCCCTGACTCAACAATCTACTTCTGTAGATTGTTGAGTCAGGGAATATCCACTTCTTTAGTGTTAACTAATCGTGTTAGCTATTTTGGTATAGGGATAGATTTGAATTGGGTGCCTAATTTTTTTTAATTTTGTGTTTTTGTAGACTCCAAGTCTCAAACATCCAAAAAATGAGTACAGCAAAAAAAGCAAAAACAGATAGCGGAAGAACATTCCGAGAGGCCTGGACAGAGTCATTTGGAAAGTATTATGTATTCTGCGTAATGACAGTGTTGTGTCGCACATCAAGTGTCAGACAGACCTTTGACACCAACCACAAAAGTTTTGCCAAACTGGGTGAAAATGAAGGAAAAGTAGTAGTAATTTTGTATTATGCTGTTCATGAACTCCAGACGAACATGAAAGAAGAGCAGGTTAAACTAGTGTCTTTGCCTGAAAGAACGCAAGGGATAGATACCTACAATGCTGTGATGGAGGCTTTTTTGTCACAAGACTCTAGTGATGGGGCACCTTCTATGGTGGGGGAAACATCTGGTTTCACACAGTTCTTTGTTTAAAAAACAAAACATCAAATTATTCAGTTCCATTGTATTATACATCAAAAAGCTCTTTGTGCCAGGGAAAGCAGCAATTTGACGAAATCCTCAAAGATGTCACAAAAATGGTGCATTACATCATGGCTTGTGCTCTGAATTTTCAAGTTTCAAGCACTTCTTGAAGAGGTTCTGGCACAGTATAATTTTTTACTTATGTACAATAATGTCCAGTGGCTGAGCAGAAGACGAGTCCTGGAGAGATTTGTAGCCTGCGTGGATGAAATTAGGCTGTTTATGAATGAAAAAGGGCAGGAATATCCACAACTCACTGATCTGGCCAGGCTTACCAACCTCATGTTTTTTACATGGATGTTTTGTGATATCAAAACATTTGAGATAAAACTTCAGGTTTTTAGGAGACCTAAAAGTGGGCTGCTGAAATATTTTCCAAATCTAAAAATGTATTTAGAAAATTCTCCATTTGCAGACAACCCTACAAGCCAACAGGAAATCTACAAGAAATTTTCAAGCAGTGTAGCAACTGCAAAGGTGAATTTTATTAACAGATTTTTGAAGTTCCGTAAGATGGAGACAACCCTGTGTTTTCTTACTTCCAAATTTGAAGAATGTGATCTTTGTTGTTTACATTGGTTAGATTTAGGAAATCTGGAAATGAAGCTATTGGAATTTTAAGAAATCTCTATATGAAAAAATAAATTCTATGACCTGCGTGAAACACTTGAGAAGATGGATGACAAAGAACAGCACAGCTGGTTCTGAAAATAAAATGCTTAAATTGTGGAATTCTCTGCCAAATAATTTTAAGTCAATAAAAGCCCTTGCGATTGCTTTCTAAAAACAGACTAACAGATGACCTGTGTGCTTCATGTGTTGCTCTCAAACTTACAAAGTATGAGCCAATGTTAGTCAAATTATCAGCATTCATCCAACAGCAAAAATTACATTAATTGTTTACCAGCATGCTAAATGCAAACCTTTACCTTTCAATAAAAAGTGGTTTGTACCATTGAAAGCTCTGTTGTTTTTTTTTTTTTTTTAAGACAATAGATGTTATTATATATTTTTTTTTCTAAACTAAAACCTCAGTATTTAGGTTAAAAAGTGTTGGCACTTTGCGATAAATAAGTGGGTTATGGGTTGCAGTTTGGGCACTAGGTTGCTAAAAGATTTGCCATCACTGGTCTAAGGTATTGAAATAAAATGGTATGCTGTTAATGAGAGGTTGGGGATGAGCACTCGTGGCATGCAGGATGGTGTTGTCAGCTTTACTTTTGCAGTAAAGGGTGGTGTAAATAGGTAAATCATCTTCAATCTTCATATAGATGTTAAGAAACAGTAAGCATGATCTGCTGAATTTCATCGTAAATTAAAATTCCATTTAGGTTGAATGTATTTTGCTGGAGTTTCAAAGAATTCCATAGGTGTGTTTTGTGATCCTGTCCATAGGACAAGAATATCATCTATGTATTCCCATGCAGGGATCAGGTGGCAATATTTGGTCATCAAATGAGTATTGAAGAGTTGGTCCTCCTATTCACCCATGTATAGATTGGCGTATTATTGGCATATTATAGAGGTAGAGTCTGAGAAGGTAGGCCAAGATTCAGTGAGAGCCAGGAAGTTTAGAGCTTTAGAGAGGAGAAGGTTGTGGATTGAGGTTAGTTTATTGCCAACAGATCTGGCATTCAATAAACTGAGAAAGGAGGTAAGAAGGGTTAGGTGATTAGGAATGAGGTTAGGAGGGAGTATCCTGCTGAAAGGGTAGGGAAAAGAGTAGTTGTGGGGGGATGATCAGGGTTGTCGGAGGTGAGAAAAGAAGAACAGCCAGACAGGCAGTAATCAGGAGAGGGAATAGAACCAGAAAAGAGTGTAAAGAGTGAATGATACATTGGCCTTTATTTCCAAACGCTCTCCCAAGCTGGAGAAAATACACTTTCACCAGTGAAGCTGGGTGATCCAGCAAACCTGGAATGGATCTGGTCCAGGATTCAAAACACTTGCTAACAAATAGCTAATGACTTTTTGGAAATCCATTCTAGGATTCTTGGATCACCCAGCTTCACTGATGAAAATGTATTCTCTCCAGCCTTGGAGAGCTTTAAAAAATCAGGGCCATTGTACCAGATGATGGTAAAGCACAGGAGTATATTAGACAATGTGGCAAACAGAATTCCATGTGAGGGTAACTGTAGTATGGGTTGTAGTGAGGCTGTAAGCTTGCCGAGTTCCAGGAGTGGGATAGGATAAATCAGTCGGAGAGATGGCTTGTTAAGCAGGTTCAGGATGGCAGCAGCGAAGGTTGTGTTGGGAGTCCAGGTGGATACTTAGTAAAGAACTATTCCAAAGGAAGGAAATGAGAATTGATGAGGGTTACGGTGTGTCCAATCCTGTTCCAATACCTGCTTCAATTTCCTGGATTAATTCCCATTGTACTAATTTTGGCACTTAAGTTTAGTTAGTTTAAATATACACAGTATAAGAGGAAGGAAAAGAAAAGTCGGCATATAAATGTGTATAAAAAAAAATTAACATGCACATTAACTGTGTGCAACAGCTCACTCATCTTTGTGAGTACAAATTCTAAACATTTATTACACAATATAATTCTGCAGGTAAACAATTACATACACACAATACAAGAATTTACATCCTTTGCCATTCTCCATCATCTTTTTTCTTATAAGAGCGCGGCTTTCCAGCAGGAAATAAAGATATGCTAGGATATGGATGTTTCTTCAGGAATTGAAGTGCTGATCTAACTTCCTTGACAAAATGCGAAGGCTCTGCCTCAGGTGATGTAGAGAAGCTCTGGAAAATATGTGCAAGGGTGACAAATTACCTAACTGCATTTTTTTAAGCAATGAGCAGTTTACATTTTTGATTTTTATACACATATACTGTATTTATACACACATAAACACGTTACCGGCCCCCCTTATGACAAACCCACTTCTGGGTCATCCTCACCTCGTGAACCCCAAAGACCACAAGAATATTTGCAAATGAACCCAATAAAATTGCTTCCCCCCATGTAAAATACACATTGAACCATGCAAAAAGTTTTTTACATGACTGTTCTGATACAATTTATCAGGCACTAGTTATGTATTATTATGTATTATCAGGCCTGCCCCCGTTAGGGATGGGTCTGCCTTTCCCCGTATATCCCCGTCTTTTTAGACGGGGATGCTGGGCTGGAGATGGTCGCTAGCCGATTCCAGCACTGAGCCAAGTGACAGGGGACCTGCCCTCTTCCACCAAGTGATGTGGTATGGGTGGGCGGCGCTACACCTGCTGCCACTCACTCCAGCCTCTATAGGCATCCCCACGCTGCCTATGTGCACCTGGGTATGTGGGAGGTCCCTGGGATGCCGTCTTTTAAATAGAGAGGGTGCCACAGGAACCATAAACAAGGCTGAACTCAGACGAGTTCAACTGGATACTTGCAGCACTAACAGGATGATTTAATCTCTGTACATTTCAGGTATTTTCTTTTTCTTTTTTCTATTCATTTCTGATACTCATTGAATATACTTTATTATGACTTTAGGTAAAATACCTAATAAGAACCTTTCACTTATAGTACTATATTCTGGAAGCTTATTTGGCAAGCCCACTTTGTTGACTACACTTGTCAGTGGGCATATATCCTCCCTTTTTCTGTAATTGGTACCTGTTTAAATTAAACTACCATCTAGCAATCTACCAGAAATAGCGCATACTTCATCTACAGGTAGGACAGTAATTTCTATTTTAAGCTATACATATACTGTTTGAATACATACAATTACTCAAACCTAATATATATATAAAATTTCCCAGATATTTTCCCAGAACTCTTCAACAGCTCGTTTAATGCTTGGGCTTGTATTATGCTCATATCACAGGATTAACCCTTACTTGAACTATGTAAGTGCGATATTTATTCCTACTTTATATATTTTTTGAAACTCTATTACTTCAATTTATTGTATATATATGACCTATGTATATAGAATACTCTTTCAAAGATAGAGTTATTTATGTAACCTTTATACTTATCCCACTTAGCTTGATATATCACATCTGTCACACATTTTTTATTATAATTTAAAAGAATTTAGTGAAATCATAATATAAATGTGATCTCTGTATTGGTTAACAATGTATTATACTGAACCTTTACACTTATGTTTGTAAATTTAGATTACTTGAACCCTTTGCGTATACATAGAAAGGTAATTATTGACCTACCACTACCCCTGAGGAAGCCCACAATGGCGAAACGCATAGGGTACTATGGTTAATAGGAACTGATTCATACTTACTAAACCATGTTATGGTGATGTATATGTGCTTAATGTTAGTTGATCTTTGTATAGTGCCTTAGCAGGCCACAACAAAATCTTGTTTATACCACAAGAAACTTTTGTGACATACAAGTAAAAGTTTATAATTTTCTTCTGTATTATTGTGGTAAATTTGTATCACCAAATATATTTCTAATATTTTTGTCGAAAATACCATCTTTTCGTTTTTTTATCATAAATGTTTATTAAGATTTTTGTAAAATATAACAACATATAAACAAAAAAGGGTACAAAAACTAAGAATACAAAACATACAATGTACAGCAGCTGGAAGTTACAAACTCTAAATTATGGCAAGTGAACACACAGGTTCAGATATATTACAATATGTAGGCAATATGGAGAGACATGCAACAAATTTAAATATAAACAAAACATAAACCAGAGGCTTCTTCAAAAGCAGGAAAAAAATGACTGTTTAAAACTGATGTTACATGTTCAGGTCAAGTGGGGGCACCAAAAACCTTCAAGTAAGGAAGGAGTGAAATTGGTCCCAAACCGACCAAATCGCCTTATGTTTATCCAGCGGATCATTTATTCTGGCTGTTAACAACTCCATCAATTTCACATCCTGTATAAGTTTGTGAGTTTGTAAGTCAAAAGCCATTGGGGGGGGGGGGGGGTTCGGGGGGATACAGCCTTCCACCGTAGAGTTATGAGGCACCTAGCTACCATAAGCACCTGTGCCATCAATTTAGTAAGTAGTTTAGGTAAACCCTTTATAGGGAGTCCTAAGAAATGGGTAAAGGGGGTCCCTGTGTATAGAAACAGAGAACGAATTAGTAAGGAGATCATCCACCTTTTCTCAAAAAGTGGACCCACCCTCCTTCCCATATCTCCAACATAGACCATCAGCTGTTGGATAAATTGCCTTCAGGTGTAAAATACCAATGTATCATCACTTTATAGATGCTTAACGATACACAGTACACCAAGAACTCTAGGGGGCATTATCCCATATTACGTGCCAAATTTCTTGAGGTATCGATCTATCCTATACCTCTTCCCATTTCTGCATATAAGGATGGGCAGCCTCAATCTCTTTACCTATTCCCACGAAGATTGTAAATGTCACAAATGAACCCATGTCTACCTGGCCCACTTGAACGGGCTCCCTAAAACGTGAGAACCTTAAAGCCCATCCCTCTCGTGAAAGAATAGGCAAAATTATGTATTTGTATATAACTAAAGTGTGATGTGGCAGGTAGTTCCAACAATTTCCGGTAATTCCAAAAAGGCTTTTGGAATTCTATGGTGAATAATTTGTTTAAAATGAAATACCCCTTTATTATGCCAAGGTGCTGTCACCCATAGTTGTAAACTGTCCAGCAGATAGGGCGTATACTGGAAATAAGTCAGTTCCGATCGGTTTGTAGCGAGACTGAAGTTAAGTTTACATCTACCCCAAATTTGCTTTGTAAATTGGGAAGGAGCAAGTAAGGCGCTGTCTGGGAGTAATACTTTGGAGCTCCATAGTAGAGAATTCATATGTATTGTAGAAACCCAGCTTTGTTCTAATTCCATTCACCTATTGGATGGGGTCAGGGTGGCCCAAGATGCCAATTGCCTAAGATGTGCAGCGTAGTAGTATTTAAGAAAATCAGGCACACCTAAACCCCCTTGGTCTTTTAAACATGGAGGGGGATAGGGACTGCCAAGGTTTTTAATAAGTACAACAATCTAGGAAGTACAGACATTTTCTTTAAGACAATACATCCAAAAAGAGAAATTTGTGTTTCCATTTATGCAGAAGATTACGTATTTTCCTAAATATTTTGGGATAATTGGACTTGTACAGTGTTTGGAAAGATGGGGTAAGAAAAACTCCAAAGTGTATCATACTGTCAGTCTTCAATTAGGAGACATCTTTATATCTTGACCACATTATATTGTGGAAAAGATTATAGATTTCTTTGATTTATTTGGACTGAAACTAAGGAACAAAATTTGGAATTCCTATCTTGTCTACAAAATAATCTATATAATCTACATTTCACTATGAAGTTTGATCCACACAGAATTCCCTTTTCCTGAAACTCATCCTGACAGTGCACATATGAGTCATCTCCACCCGTATATTCTGGATTCTTTCCTTTGTTTTGCTGAAAGTTTTGTCTGTCATGTCATTGGCTTTGTCTGTTTTTCTGTGGAATTATGTCAGAAAAATAATATTTTGAAACTTTCTAAAACTGCTTTGATTCAGGGATAAAAAGCCTTGGGATAAAGCATCTCAGGAAGACGAGACATTTAGATTCTTCCAGTGTTATTCATAGGTCCTCTAAAAGAGGGCGAGGGACAAGAAAATGTTCTCCCGGTCAGAGTGCCAACAGTAAAAGATCATTTTCTTACTCCAGAAGAATTTCAGTGAGGAGACATGTTAGGTGTGTGGTGCAAAAACATTACCTTCCACACCTGTGTGTATAATATGCTTAAAAGAGGTATGCCGAGATAAAGAGATGGAATCCAGGGAGATGAAAAATTATATTGATCAAGCCATTGCAGAAAGTCTAAGGAAATGTTCCCAGCTCCATTTCACCAGAGGAATCAGGTAGACAGTGGGAACCCTCATAGGAGTCAGAAGGTTTAAAAAAAGGAAGATGAAAGTCCTTTCTCGTTTGATTTTTCTTTAGTGAATACATTCATTAATTCCATTAGAGAGGCTATTAGGTGGGAAGAGGAGGTATTATCCTACAATAAATGTGTAACTTTTTTTTTTTTTTTTTTTTAAAGCAACCAACAATAAAATACAAAACAGAGCATATGAGAAGAACTAACATATTGAGTACCGGCCAACACATATCACAAACAATATCAAACAGTTTGGTACAAAAGGAAGAGACCAGTAGGTGTCAGGCATTACTACCACAGTATCAGACACAAATGTGCATTGGTCAAATAATAGAAAACCATGTCAGTTCCTGTTTTTTAAGAAAGAAAAGAGAGAGAGAAAGAGAAGAGAAAAAGGAGATAGAGAGGGGGGAGAAAAAGAGGGGTGTAATGGGGGTGGGTGGGGGGTGTGGTAGGTAAGGGCAGTGGGCGACCCACAAAACTGAAGGGCACTAATCAGGTGATCCAAGCAGCCGTCTATAAGCGGCTGTACTCTTGAAATCATCCCAGTAGAAGCAGGTGCGTGCCGGTCTCTTTGATGGCTGTTCCCTTGGCTTTGTCAGTTCTTCCAAATATTGTATATCGTTATTGTATATCGTTAAACAATGGCAATCCATTGTTTAATTGTAGAAGAAATATATGCTTTAGCAGCATTCAGCAAGTGGCGCAGAAGAGAGCGCTTATATCGTTTTTTTTTTAGATTGCGGACACATGTAGTAATGCTAATTCAGGCCTATTTTCAATAGATATCCCCGTCAATTCTTTACTAATTCTAGCAATCCCCTGCCAGAAGGATGTCAATGAAGGACAGGTCCAAAAAATATGCAGCAGAGTA
>NC_092864.1:77047528-77067809 GCF_032062135.1 Pyxicephalus adspersus | reverse complement strand
ATTAGCAAAAAATTTCAAAAAGTTAGCAAACACAGAGCGGCTTACCTGTTTGTCTCCGCAACAATTTTTTCAAAACCTTCATCAGTCAAAAACAACTTCAGGTATGCCAGGGGGTAGTCACATGCAGCCTTAATTTTCATCCCAGGTGCGCCGGTAAATGGAAAACTTGGCGGTGCTGCCTGGTCCACATCAAGGTCAATAGGACACCATGTGCGCACAGGTTCAGAATCGTCGCTCAGTTCACTTTCGCTGTCTGATGACAAATTTCCTGGTGAATCGCTATCGCTCGATTCCACAAGGGACTCCAAATTGCTATCGCTGCTTTCAAATTCCTCCAAAACAGCGCTTGCGCCGGCGAGATGCCGTTTGGATGCCATGCGGTCTCCAGCAAACAGTCAGGAACATCAAGGTCAAAGACAAAGTGATATATTCAGGAAGTGATTTATAAGCCATCCAAAGGTCAGATCAAGGTCAGGGCTAATAGTGGGCAAAATGAAAATCAGGGCACTGGGCAATGATGCTTGGTGCACTACAATGTGTAATTATACTTTTATTGTGTGTTTTTTGTGTTTTTCACTGTAAAAAAAAAATTTAAAAGCAGATTACATAGTAATGATGTCCCCGCTGCTCACTCTCCTGCTCGCATCACCCGGAGATCAGCCTCCGGGAGTAGGGGATGTCCCCGCTGCTCACTCTCCTGCTCGCATCACCCGGAGATCAGCCTTCGGGTGATGTGAGCAGCGGAGACACCCCCTACTCCCGGAGGCTGAAATCTCCGCTGGCATCGCCCTCTGGATTTACTATTGGTGATTGCATCTGCAGTTAGATGCGATGCACCAAGCAGAAATCCTGCATGGTGCATCGCATCTAACCGCAGATGCGTGCATCGGGGTGGTGGGGACCCGGGCGGTATTTAAAAGCAGATTACGGAGTAATCTGCTTTTAAATTTCCCGCCCGGCCACGCCCCCCAACGGAGAAGCGCCCGGCTATCACAGCGGGATCCTGAGATCGCCGCTGGAGCGCGGGCATAAGGTAAGGGGGTCCCCCAAAGGTACCCTGAGTGTGACTCGGGATTACCGCTTTTTGCAATTTTTCCCACCCAGAGTCACACTCGGGAATACCGCTGGGGGGTTAAAGAGAGCCTGTAAAGGAAGGTGTCTGACACAGGAAGATATGCGTCTCATAATAGATGGGATAGTGGGACAAAATTCCCCCTGGGATTGGAGTAAGGTCCCCTCTATAAGCACTATAGAGCCCCCAAATACGGATGGTTTCAAGTCCTGGCTTGGGCCTACCCGACTATGGCGTGATGTTTCACTTATTTGCCAGGGACAATTGTAAAACCATGGCAGGGGTCCTGGCGCAGGAACATGGAGGCAAATTTCGCCCTGTTGCTTTTTGCTCAAAAGTGGTTCCAGTACAGGTTCAGGGCATGCCTGCGTGTCTCAAGAGTTTGGCAGCCTGTGCAATGGTCCCTGAGATGGCAACGCCTATTACCCTAGGTCATCCCACCACTCTGCATACCTCACACAATGTTTTAGCCCTACTGAAAAACATATACACACAGCATATGTCAGCACAAAGACTGAGTGGATATGAAGTTTTGTTGTTATCTAACCCTCAGCTTCATATTAAATACTCAGCACCCACATTCCGTCCAATGGCTATACTAAATACCCTACTTGGATATAAGGGAGAGCAGGATGATTTGCCTCCTCCCCACGAATGTACTGAACTCATACATGAACACACCTCACCTAGACCTGACTTACAGTCCACACCCATTAAAGGGGCTCCTGATATTTTTGTGGATGGCTCCTGCTCCCGCCCTAATAACAACACTTATCATGCGGGATATGCTGTAGTTCAACTCCCTGATGTTATTCTAGAATCAAATCCTATACCTTTTCAGTCAGCCCAAGCAGCTGAACTGATTGCTCTCACTGGAGCTTGTTGTCTTTTTGAGGGACGAGATGTAAATATATACACTGATTCCAAATATGCCTTTGGGGTTGTACATGATCATGGGGTAATCTGGCAGAGAAGAGGCTTCATAGCTGCAGATGGGAAGCAAATCTCACATTCTACCCTAGTACATGATCTCCTAGCCGCCATCCAATTACGAAGCAGAGTCGCTATCATCCATTTTAAAGCACATACTGGTCTTCAGACAGACATAGCGAGGGGAAATGCCCTAGCTGATAAGGCAGCAAAGGAGGCTGCTGTTAGGGAAGCTGCAATAGTTCAAATGCCCTTCCTAGTCCCAGAAATTACCCTTACTGACAATTTATTGCTAAGCCTCCAGGATTTGGCAACAAGTAGTGAGAAGTTAGAATGGCAGTCGGTAGGTGCAGTACAAGACCCTGATACAGGTCTTATCTGCAAAGAGGGGAAACCATGTATTCCAGTTGCAAGCGCCCCAATTTTAATTGCACAATATCATGGCCTTGGCCATAGAGGAGCACAGGCAACCACTGACCTCATTAGGAGAGATTTTTTTATACCAAGCCTTAGATCAAAGGTACAATCCTATGTTTCACGATGCATTATATGTCTCAGAAACAACCCAAATAACTCAAAGAAGGCCCAACATCAGCATCTGAATTACCCTATGTACCAAAGACCACTCCTTCTTTTGTATAATTATCTGTATAAAAAGACCACCTTCTTAAGTAAACATTAGAGTATATTCCTAAGACCATACTGTGTGTGTGTTATTGGGATATCTCTTCAGACGTCTGTCTCTCTGGTGCAGGGGAAGTCACGGTGCATTCGATTCGTGGAACTAGAAGCAGATCCTTTGAGGTAGATTCTGTGCAGGAGCTCCGGTGTTCTTTACCATCTTGTAAGCAGCCTCTAATTCGTTTCCCGATATCGGTTACTGATAGACGCCTTGTGAACATAGTACAAAACATGTTCTATCTGTTTGTCACTAAAGGTAATACCTAGATCCTGCTCCCATCTGGAGAGAAACATAGGAGGGGACACAGTGCCGGACGTCAGAAGCAGTTTTTATACATATGATAGGACTCCTCTTAGGGGGTCCCCAGGCATACACAAATCCTCCAGAGGAGTGAGGGGTCTGGGGAAAACTTGGGCAAAGGGCAGCGAGGTGAGAAAATACTGAAATTGTATCTTTCTCCACTTGTCTAGGGGAGGGAGTGATCCCGTTGAAGCTGTCCAATCGGGAACCAATGAGGGGGCTGTAAAACATGCACGGCTCTAAAAATATTCTGTTCAATCCACTGCTTAAAGACTGGGTCTGTCCTACTAGTGGGAAAACCAGGGTGGCCGATTATAGGGGACATCAGAGAAGCAAATGTCCCAATTCCCTCGCTATGAAAATGTTTAGACACTACTTTCAGTGTTGCTCCAATCAATGGGTGGGGATGGAGGAAACTGCATTCTTCGGGGGGAGACCAGGCTGCAGTGCTTAGTAAAATGGGAGACACAGAATCCTCTAATCTTACCCATCCTTTAACAGCAGTGTGTCTGCACCAATCCACCAAACGGGTCAAGTGAACCGCTCTGTGATATAAAATCGGGTCGGTGAAAGCCATCCCACCTTTGTCTTTCGGGAGTCGCAAGAGAAACTTGTTAAGTCCAGGAGTGTTGGTGGCCAAACGAACTTGAGGAATTCAGATCTAAATTTGTGTAGTATATGAGGGGGTATATGGACAGGTAAGGTCTGCAGTAAATAAAAAAGACGAGGCATAATATTAATTTTAAGAATATTGCAACGGCCAAACCATGAAAAAGCCTGCTGTCGCCAGCGTTGGATATCACTGCGAATAGTATTCAGCAGGGGCAGAAAATTAAGTTCTACCACCCTGGAAATACCTGCCAGGATATTAGTACCTAGATATCGGATAGAATCTCTGGACCATTTAAATGGAAAAGAGGGGGACAGGGTCTTTCTAAGCACCGGGGTTAGATTCACATCTAACACCTCCGATTTTTGTAGGTTTACTTTAAAATGTGAAAATTGGGCGTATCTGTCCAACTCCTTAAGAAGGTTCGGGATAGTAATACAAGGCGAGGTTATATAGAAAAGGAGATCGTCCGCATAAGCAGAAACTTCATGTTCTGTCTTGTTCACTCGTACGCCCTTAATATCTGGGTTATTAAGGATGTGCATTGAGAGAGGTTCGAGGAGCAAAATAAATAACAAAGGGGATAATGGGCATCCCTGCCTCGTACCGTTAGCAATTGAAAAGGGATGCGATAAGAGTCCATTGACTCAAATAGAGGCAGTGGGGCATTGATATAGGGCTCGGATCCAGTCAAATAGCCAGCTCCAAATACCGATATAAGGACCTCTCTAATAAATTCCCAATTTACCCGATCAAAGGCCTTCTTGGCCTGTAATTCAGCCCAGCTAATTGGGGCATCGACAGCGGAAAGGGCTTATTCTGGGATCTTGGACATACCTGAGGAGGTGAGGTACTGCTGCATAGCTGCCGCCAACATAGCAGATGGGGGGCACCCATGTTAGCCCTTAGGTTATATAGTTTTGTATAGAAATCCCTGAAAGAGTCCGCTATGTCCTGTGAGCTGTGTAACGGGTCACCTGAATTAGAGTTTATGCAGGGAATAAAGGTCCGGGCCCTTTTTGCCCTCACCGCCCTAGCCAGAGCCCTCCCACATTTGTTACTGTATTCATAGAAAAATGCCCTACTCCTGTCAAGTTGAAATTTTGCCTTGGAGCAACAGTGCATGTTAATCTTCTCAAACAAAACCGTCAGCTGGGCCTCTATATCTAGCGAGTGACCCCGCTTGTGTTGTGATTCTAGAATATGTAATTCAAGAAACAGTCGCTCTAACTGAGCCTTATGTTCCATCTTAAGCCTATGACCCTTCTGGATCAATAGTCCCAAGATATAACATTTATGAGCCTCCCATACAGTCAATGGATTAGAGACCGAGGTTGCTTTGCCAGTGAAAAAAGCCTGAAGCTCAGTTTCCAAGTGGGGTCCAAAGTCCTCAGAAGTCGACAGAGACTCATTGAGACACCAGGAAGTATTCTCTAAAGAAGAGGAATCCGTCTGAATAGTGAGAGAGATTGGGGCATGGTCTGAGAAGGTTATATTAACAATCTCAGAGGCCTGGATAAGAGATATAGCATCATGTCGTATTAGAAAAAGGTCAATGCGGTAATAAGTTTTATGGACCGGCAAAAAGAAAGTAAAGTCACGGCCAGTGGGGTGTTGTATTCTCCATACGTCAATAAGTTGATGTAGGAGATTTTTAAGCCGCCGGAGGGTGAAGTAGGGGAGGTGGGAGGCCCCCTTAGAGACATCCTGAACAGGATCTATTGCAAAATAAAGTCCCCACCCACAATCACAACTTCTGTAAATGTTTCCGCAATATCATAGAACTCTTCCGGACAGGGTAGCTGGTTGGTATTAGGGAGATATAGATTGACCAGAGTGAACATTTGGGACTGCACTTTCCCTTTGACTATTAGATATCTCCCCTTAGGGTCAGACTGCACAGCAACCAATGACCAGGGAAGGGATTTATCGATCAAGATACTAACACCTTTTGATTTTGAGTCAGGGGAGAAGCCATGGTAAGCGGTCTGAAAACGGCGGTTTTTAAGTGCTGGCACTTTAGCGTAGCAAAAATGAGTCTCCTGAAGGAATGCCACCTGGCATTTCAAGCGATTGAGGGCATTTAGCATCACCGACCGCTTGGTTGGCGAATTGTAACCCTTAACATTAATTGACAAAAATTTTAGCGGCATGGAGGCGGTAAACAAGGGGCCAGACACTATGATCGGGTTCACTTAAATAGAGCCGATAAACCTAGGAAGGGGAGGGGCTGCCCAAGGAGAAAAGGAAAGAGGGGGGAGGAACTCAATTAGAAGTAGTAAAAGGGATGAAAAAGAGTAGGCAGAGAAAAAACATAGAAACAGGAGAAGAAAAATAAATGTCCCCAACTTATTGCCGGGGTCAAACAGGTATTACTACAAAATAATTACTAGCTCCTATTCGCCAGGAATGGGAGCAAACTAGTGGGGGAATGTGATGCGCAAGGTGAGCATGTAACTACTCACCACCTGTGCAGTAGGAATGGGGTTGCAGCGGGGCCTCTGTGACGCCTCATCTGCAGGGGGGCCGCTGTATCCATAGGAAAGTCAAGCAAATTTCGGAATATTAATAGGGTCTGCGCCCAACATGGTAAACAGCGCAGGAAGTTGTGCATGGCAATGGAGGGCAAAAGTCTCACCACTTTTAGACACAAGCACATGGATTGGATGTCCCCATCTGTAATAGGCACCAGAGGAATGAATCAGTTCCAGCAGAGGGCGCAGTATGCGGCGCATACGGAGAGTCTGTGCAGAAACATCAGGCAACAATTGTATGCTCGCCCCATCAAAATCAATAGGACCATGGAACAATGCCTTCCTCATAATTTCCTCTTTCAGAGTGTAGTAATGAATACGACATAACACATCATTAGGCAGGTTAGAGCTCCTATAACGGATGCTGCGAACCTTGTGTACCCAGTCAAGTTCAATGGCCGTATCAGGTGGGCGGTCAGGAAGCATGTTGAAAATGGCAATAACGGTGGCACGCAGGTCAGGGATAGCTGTAGCTGTAGGGATACCCCGCAAACAGACAATATTCCTGCGGCGACGATACAGGGAAGTAAGTTCTGAGCGCATTTCTCCCATAGAATAATTAAGGGAAGTGACAGATGACTGGATTGTACATGTAGAGGTTTCCAAGGTGGTGACCCTACCAGCCACCGCAGACACAGTGCACTGCCTCTAAATCTGTGTGTAGTGAGCGCTTCATACGTGTAAGCATGGCTTCCATATCACTTTTAGTAGGCAGGGTGGAAAAAAATTCATGCAGCAAGGCATGGGAGACATATGGCTGCACAGGGGAGTCAGCTGTGTCCAGTGCAGAATTATCTGACCCTCAGGACTCCTCTGGAAAAAGAGAGGGGCTCCTGGGAGTAGCTACTAATAAGGCTGTGGGGCTGTTAGAGCCTGTGCCCCGGGCTCCTGTGCTAGTGCCTGGAGGCGAGGAGCGTGTGGACGCCATCTTGGGCGGCTCGCGGTCAGAGGAGAGGGAGGCTTGGGAGGAGAAATAGCGAGTAAGATCTGCTTTCTTACCCGCTCTCCTGGAACCGGGAGCCTTCTTAACGTGCGGCATGCGGTTTATGGAGGGGAAGTACCCGATGGAAGGCTGCCGGGACTGGAGATGCAGAGGCGGCAACAGGAGCTCTCACAGCAAGCTGCCTCACGCCACCATAGCGTAGCCACGCCCCCGTTTAACCTTTCACCTTTATGGAAAAAGTTAAGCAATTTTTTGGGGAAGAAGGGATAAAACTAGACTGAAGTGTTGTCTTTATAATAGATTTGTAAAGTTATATCCCTTTAACCAGAAGGCCACAGAGGTATGTGATTCACACCCTGTGGTGGATGCAGCACTGCAACGCTGGAAAGCAGTACAGATGTGTCAGTGACTGGTTTGTGTTTGGACCAAATGAACATACTAGCAGATTTTCTGGCGAAAGCATCGATAGACTTATTCAAGTTGTCACCAAAAATTATAGGTTTTTCGGTAACAGCAAGAAGATCTCTCTGGTTAAGGTATTGGGCGGCTGACTCTGTTTCTAAACAAGCATTGTGCTCTATTCCCTTTGAGGGAAAAGTTCTTTTTGGGAAGTCTCTAAAAGAAGGTATCTGGAGAGTGACAGGAGAAAAATCCAATTTATTACCAAAAAGACAGAGGTGACAACAATTTGTATGATCAAACTGAGCTCCCAGAGAGTCTTCGGGACGGAGACAAGGTCTCAGGAACCTTTTCGTCAACAGTGAAGAAGTACCCAAGCATCTTTTTACAGACTGTCAAAATCTAAGATCCCTTAATCATCCAAGTCGACAAACAAGCAGTTCTGAAGGTGGCTCTGCCCATAGTGTTCCAAACTAGGACAAGCGATACCTCCAGTTCACTCCATTTAAAAGCTCATGACATTCAACAGCAGATACCAAAGGCCAAATTTCACCGCTATACACTACTCTCATGGCTCCTGTCATGAAACTTCGGTACATGGGTACTTCAGAAGCTGATCCTGGCAAGACAGGGGAACAAGAGTAGTGGAGGGAGATGCCACACGCATACATTTGAAAGTCTCGCTCAACTCTTCCCTAGTGGAAGTGATTACATTACTAAAGTGGTATCTGGTTCCAGACCGCATAGCACGCTATCACACCTCATCTTCCCCGCTTTGATTTAGAGGATATGAGGAGAGGGGCAGAATGGGGCACATAAAGAGGTTGTGCCCAACTGTACAAACTGAGATGGATAAGACGCTAGAAGGAGCACTATTCAGCAAACTTGACTAACCACTCCCTAAACACACCAAGAAATAAAACAAACTTCTTTTATTAGCTGCTTGCATAACACCAGCGAAATTATGGAAGAAGGTTGAAATTCCTATAGAGCCAATAACTGCGAAATTAAACTGGATCATGGTTAATGACAAGCTCTCTAGGTCACTTAACAAGTTAAACAATTTGATCTAATTTGGGACCAATGGGTGACATAGTTCCCAACCAGAAAAGTACCAATGTAAAAGTCTCCCGTCACCACTATCCTCAAGTGTGTCTCACAGTTCTGATCTATTCCAATTTGGGTTTGAAAGATAAAGGGACAGCCATAGGATAGAACTAAGGGTATCTAGTCAAAATATAGTCACATGCATTGATAGGGGGTTGCTTCCCTTTAATACGAGAAAACAGTGTAGTTTGATCTAAACGGATGTTTTGTTACACCTTGTATTGCTGTCTATGCTATGTTCAATTGTTCTTTTGATCCTGATATTAAAAAGTTAAATGTCAAATAAAGAAATCATATATAATATATAATATCATATATAATGTGATGTGTCTTGTTAATTTCATATGTCAAAATTAGAGATGAGCGAATCGAAGCTGACGAAGTGGAATTCGATCCGAATTTCAGGAAAAATTCGATTTGCAACGAATCCGAATTTCCTTGCGATTTGTGGTAACAAATCGCAATTTTTTGTACAATGGCGGCTACATGTGTGAGGACATGGGGCAAGGAACTCTGGGAAGGTGGGATGACCCAAAATGCCATGCATGCAGCCAATCAGCAGCCAGTCAGCCCTGTGATGTCACAGCCCGATAAATAGCCTCAGCCATCTTGGAATTAGACATTATACAGCATTCTGAGTGCAGGGAGAGACGTGTGCAGGCGCTAAGGAGGGTGATAGCAAAATCCTAATTGTGAGGAAAAAACTCAAAAAACGATTTATAAGAGCAGGTGAAAGGTAGGGAGGAATCATTTTACAGCATCTTAGTGCAGGGAGAGACATTAGAAGGGACAGTGCTAGAAAAGCGATTTACAAGTGCAGGGAAAGATTATTTGGGGATCCAAATAGCTATTATACAGCTCTTTCATTACAGCAATTTAAATATCCAGAAAAATATATAAGCAGTTCACTGTTGCAGTTATTTGTGGTGAAAGCGTTTAGTGGCCTATTTCAGTACAAAAAAGAAAAATATATACGCAGTTCACTGTTGGTTATTTGCAGTAAAAGTGTTTAGTGGCCTATTTCTGTAAAAAAATAAAAATATATGTGTCGCTTTTAGGTGTGTTTTAATTTGCTTTTAATTTATTTAGTTTGAGTAAAAGTATGTCAGACAGAGAAGTGGCAGGCAATGCACAGAGGAGTGGCAGAGGCCCTAAAGTTTCTGGCGCAGGCAGAGGTCGCAGCAGAGTAAGGGAGCAAGTCAGCAGGAGTCGCAGCAAGAGGCCTTGAGCTCCCGGTGTCATCTAGCGGTCGTGTCTTGACCAGCAACCCAGCGATTCTTGATTGGTTAACTCGGTCATCCACTTCATCCCAAGTGATATCAGACACCCCCAGCCAACAGTCGGTGGGTCGTCAGACACAATCCTTAGTTGGCATGGCCCGGGAGCAGGCCCTGTGCTCTCACCTGTCCTCAACCTGCCTTTGTCCTTTGCTGTTCCCTCAGCCACAGAAGTATTGTATGCTGTGGGCTCAGCTCCACTATACAGCGAGGACAAGCTAGTAGAGGACAGTCAGCAGCTACTGCCCAGCCAAAAACTGGAGGAGACATTCACCGCTTCCTCCGATAGGCAGGCCAGTAGTGATGAGGAGAGTGGCGTGGGAGTTGGTGTGAGCAGTCAGGCTCCTGACCCAGAGACTGTTGAGGAGGACATCAGTGACGTGCATACACTACTCGATGATGAAGCCGATCGCACTTGGGAGCCGAGTGAAGAAGGGGCTTCATTATCATCAGGAAAAGAGGGTGACAGCTTGCACGTGAGGCAGTGGCTGAGCCAGCAATGTGGTAGCATGGCTGGTAGTCAGCAGGGTGGCAGCAGTGGGAGGTCGGGAGCCAAATGCGTGCACTCATCCAACGGCACAAAAGCTGAATGTGCTCCTGTCCAAGTTGCTGGTACTGCAGTCCCTCCCTTTCCAAGTGGTGGACTCTGCACCTTTCAGAGAACTGATGGCTTGTGCTGAGCCGAGGTGAAGAGTCCCAAGCCTTCATTTCTGCGAAAAAGGCAGTACCAGCCCTGCACGAATATGTAGAACAGAAGGTGGGCCAGTCCTTGAGCCTATAATAGAGATATGGCAATGGTGGTGGTATATCACAATGACTGTAAATAGAACAATAACATGCCTACCCTCATCATTCAATAGATAAAAAACAACAAAGAGAGATTTAGGCAGGGTTTTTTTGGCACAAACGATGTATTCAACATACATTAACAAAATTTGTAATAGGGTTTGTACATTAAAAAATACCACTGTACATAACTAGTGGTCAGGTATAATCACTGAAGTCATATGATTACTTAATGTAATAAACAGTAATCAAAGGTTGGCTTGAACCACCTTATTACCCTTGGGGTTCAACCACAGACTAAGTGATTTTTTCACTAGACATATAACAGCTATCAACTTATATATTGTTGACCATATACAATGTTTGATCATCAAAGCATGTTGTTGGATATACTCGACGCGTTTCGCCAGATACGGCTTCTTCAGGAGTATTGACAGCATGCGTAGATTGTTTGTCAATTGCATCTAGACCAGTAGATAATGTTTAAATTAGAATTTATAATGACTCATATGAATATTATGTTGTAGATATACCCATTCCCAATTATTGTGCTCTCTATAACATGTTGACCTATGTTGTTTAGCACGCACATTGATGTCCCACTATATATATTGGTTATTAATTGATTAATAACAAGCAGTTTTTAGGGCCAATATACATGGATGTCAGACAGTAATTATTCCAGAAATATTCACACTTACATGGATTTGTGGAACAAAAGTGGATGGTTTGTTGCATGCAAGATCAGAGAGGTATTGGTAGTGTGGTATTCTACATGCTAGGGTCCTTGTGTTTAAGTCAGGGATCTATAAAAAAAATAAATTATGATTTTATGTTAAGAGACCAATATACACATATATATACACACACACTATAAAGTATAATATAATGTGAGTATGTCAGTACGACAGACTGATATTGTTACCTTATATTAGGGGCGTCGAACTCAATCAGAGAAGGGGCCAAAATCTAAAATTCAGCCTAAATCGCGGGCCGAATGGTTTACTGAACAGTCATAAACTGACAATGTTAACCAGAAATGTGAATTTAAAATGAGTGGAACAATCTTTTCCTTAACAGTGCTGCTCTGCCACCCGCACAACCACATTGGATGCCGGACTATAGGTCACGCCTCCTGAATCTCGCGTGACTTGTTATCTATGCGCATGCGTAATAGATTGCAAGTACGGCCGGCGAGATCACAAGCCTCCTATGTCACCGCGCGTCATTGTGATGGAACGCAGCGGCGTGAAGTGATGACAGCGCGGTGCGGGCCACATTGCAAGGCCTGGCGGGCCGGATTTGGCCCGCGGGCCTTGTGTTTGACATGTGTGCCTTATATAGTTGATCCTAGGTGTATTCTATATACCAGATAGAGAATTTGTAAGTATGTTACAAACAGCTCCTGGAGAGATGTGCAGAACCAGCAGCTGGAGACTCAGCGTGTGGGGAGATCTGTGGCTAGAGACTCAGCATGCAGCTGGAGACCCAGCTTACAGGAAGATCTGAGGGACGCCATTGCCTTACTAGGACAGCGTTTATAGGACCTCCCCCTGCCCCACGTGCTCAGACATTAAGTCTGGGGATAACCTTAAGGCTATTGGATGATGTCACGTCAAAGGGGCGGTGTTAGAAAACGTCATCCCCAGTGTTCATCATAGAGCATGTTAACTCCAGCCTGTCATGTCCAGTGCAGAGGAGGGAGGACATCTCCCCCCTCCCCCTTTGACTCAGTGCTTTTTTTATAGATCCCTGACTTAAACACAAGGACCCTAGCATGTAGAATACCACACTACCAATACCTCTCTGATCTTGCATGCAACTTTAAACCATCCACTTTTGTTCCACAAATCCATGTAAATGTGAATATTTCTGGATTAATTACTGTGACATCCATGTATATTGGCCTAAAACCTGCTTGTTATTAATCAATTATTAACCAATATATATAGTGGGACATCAATGTGCGCTCTAAACAACATAGGTCAACATGTTAAAGAGAGCACATTAATTGGGAATGGGTATATCTACAACATAATATTCATATGAGTCATTATAAATTCTAATTTAAACATTATCTACTGGTTTAGATACAATTTACGCAAATAATCTAGGCATGCTGTCAACAATACTCCTGAAGAAACCATATCTGGCGAAACACGTCGAGTATATCCAACAACATGCTTCGATGATCAAACATTGTATATGGTCAACAATATATAAGTTGATAGCTGTTATATGTCTAGTAAAAAAATCACTTTGTGGTTGAACCCCAAGGGTAATAAGGTGGTTCAAACAAACCTTTGATTACTGTTTATTACATTAAGTAATCATATGACTTCAATGATAATACCTGACCACTAGTTATGTACAGTGGTATTTTTTAATGTACAAACCCTATTACAAATTTTGTTAATGTATGTTGAATACATCATTTGTGCCAAAAAACCCTGCCTAAATCTCTGTCTTTGTTGTTTTTTGATCAGTTCTTGAGCCTGTCGGTGTCTGCCAAAGTGCACAGCAGCGCCGATGTGTGGAGCTGTAACTACAGTCAGCGACAATACATGTAGTTTACGGACCACTGGGTGAATTTGATTCCTGCACAGCCACACCAGCAACTTGGCCAGGCGACACCGCTTCCGCCACCAGGTTCTCACGCCGCTGGTCCTGCAACAACGTCCGCCTCTGCCTCCTCATACTCCAACGTGTCCTCAGCCTCCACTGCAGGGACAATTCACAGTGCCCCTCCAGCATACCACATGTGCAGGGCACAGCGGTGTCACGCTGTTCTGCACCTGGTTTGCCTGGGTGAACGGAGTCACAGAGGGGAGGAACTGCTCCATGTGATTCATCAAGAAATCGAATCATGGTTTCTCCGCGACAACTCAAAATTGGAACCATGGTGACCGACAACGGGAAGAACATTGTGTCGGCTCTGGGTCAGGGAAGGCTGAGCCATGTGCCGTGCATGGCACAAGTCTTCAATCTGGGTGTCAAGTGGCTCCTGAAGTCTTCCACCCCTCTGCAAGACATCATAAAAATGGCCGGGAAACTTTGCATGCACTTCAGCCACTCTTACACCGCAAAGCACACCCTTCTTGAGCTGAAGCGGCAGAACGGCATCCCCCAACGGTTGGAATTCCACCCTCCATATGTTGGACTGACTATAGGAACAGAGAAAGGCCATCAACGAATTCTTGATGATCCAAGCAGATAGGAGTACTCCCATGTGTAACTTCGATGTCATCCAGTGGCAGGTCATGTGTGACACCTGCCGTTTGCTCTGGCCCTTTGAGGAGGCCACGTTGTCAGTCGCCAGGACTACGGGATGAACAACGTCATTCCACTGCTTCAACTCCTAGAACAGATGATGGTAAATCTGGCTGGTCAGGGGACTGGAGACGTGGCGCCTAGATCTCACGGCCACATGAGCTCTTTGGGGGCTGAACTGGAGGAGGACATTGGAGCAAAAGGCAATGTATAGCCAAATAGATGTTTTTTCCACTCAGGAGAAGAGGAGCAGGAGCAGCCAGAGGAGCAAGAGGGAGATGAGGAAGATGAGGCAGAGAACCCAGACACACCATGGCAGTATGCAGTGGAGATGGAAGCAGGGAGACCCTCCAAGTCACCTTCAGAAAATGCCCGTTGCAACCTCACTAGCTTGCGCAGTGACAGCCGAATTGTCACCATTCGGCACAGGGATGACTTCTGGCTCTCCACCTTGTTGGACCCTCCCTACAGGTCCAAAATGGGGCCCTTTTTACACCCACTGAGAGGGAGGACAAACTGAACTACTACAGAGACATTCTATGTAGTCAGTTGGCTGCTGCCTATATGCGCCATCGTCCATCTTCTCGCAGGTCTGACCGGGGGGCCCTCTGCACTCATGTTCCATTGCCATGGCTGCTGTGGAGGGGTGGGGTGGCAGGAGCAATACCAGCTCCATCAGCAGCAGCCTGATTCTAGAGTCGCTGATGAGCAGCTTTCTTTACCCGCATAGTGAAGAAACTACTGGCCAGTAGCTAGACATAGAGCAGAACCTGAACCAGCAGATGGTGCACTCTGCCAGCCGTCATTGAAGATCCGCTGGACTACTGGGGAGCCAAACTGGATTTGTGGCCGCAACTGGCCGAGTTTTCCCTGGAAAAGCTGTCCTGCATGGACAGTAGTGTGGCATCAGAGCAGGTGTTTAGTGCGGTGGGGGCCATAGTTACCCCAAGACTAACTTGTCTGTCCACCCAAAATGTGGAGAGACAGACCCTTGTCAAGATGAATCAGGTGTGGATCAGCCAGGATTTCAACCCACCAATGCCTGATGCATCTGATTAGATGATCCATGCCCCCTGACCCAAACCTTGACAAAAGAGAACGGTTTCTTCTGGCTACCTGCCTCAGCTACTACTCTGATACTGCCACCTCCCTGATGCCACACATCAGATGCCAAGTGCTCCTTCTTTCACCCACCTTCGTCAGCGGGTACTGGTATTACCAGCCACCACCCAACTCTGTCACCGGGTCACTTTGTGGTCTCCTGATGCTGCCGCCACCTTTGTGGCCTCCTCCTAATGTTACTGCTGGCGCCACCTCTAGACTCTGTCATTGTGCCACTCTGTAGCCTCTTGATGCTGCCGCCACCTCCAGACTCTGTCATTGTGCCACTCTAAGGCCAGTTATCCCTGTGGTAAATTTTCTGACACCTCCTGCTCTGAATCCAAAAGTTACAAGGATCAAGAGGCCCTACTTTCACGGTCTGAATTCATACTGAAAATCCTGATGCTGCTGCCACCTCCAGACTCTGTCATTGTGCCACTCTTTTTCACAGTTTTTTTAATTTCTGGGTAACCTGACCTTGACCTGAAGTGGCTCTGAATAAGTGGAGTTACAAAACACAGTAGTTTGAAAACAAAAGGAGTTGAATCTTTAAATTAAACAGTGTACTGTTTAAATGGGAAGCCAAGTGGCAAATAAAATTTAATATGGAGAAATGTAATGTAGCATTTATCCTCCTAGTCAATCATTTCCTTCTTAATTTCTATAAAAATAGTTGGATGTACTTACTTTTTCACACATGGCTTTTTCTTTTTTACTTAGTTTTGTCAAATCATTATTAGGACACAAATAAAATGTTATGCGTTATTTATTTGAACTTTTATGTATTTATTTATTTTACCCTTAGAATTAAAAGAGGGTGTACTTTCTTTTTCTCAAAAGTGTGCTGTGTATAGGCTGGGTTCTATTTACAAAAACATTAAGGTGCTTTCTAGCATTGAAATGTGGGCATAACCAACCATCCAGCATGGCAGCAGTTGTGTTTTTGCGTCTGCTCAACACAAGTGTAGAACAAGACAAACATTTGCATGGGTCCAGAACTGAGAAAATGTAGACCAATTGTTAACTGGTTTTAAACACAGCTCAGTGTACTCTTTAAACAGGCTATCCTGCACAAAATCACATAGCAAGCTATATTCCCACAAAAAAAAAATCTTGAAAAAGCTAGCCAAATCTTGATCGAGAGGATTGTATAAAACGGAGGACAACATTAACAGAAAGAACTTTCCCCATTTAGATGAATTGTGAAGATTTCTGAGTATTGGTAGCAGTTTAATGACTTTACATACTACCTGGCTTTGTTCTTTGACTTACCTGTAGAATCTGCTGATCTTCCTGCTCCAACCAAAAATCAATGTTTGGTAATGGTGTCCAGGAATAAGGCCCAATATTCAGCTGTTCAGTTTTTGCATCATAAATATTCACCATCTAAGGAAGACATAAGCAACTGGTAAAACAGAAAGGCATTTATGTGTAACTAATATGATTGCAGAATAGCTAAAGCACCACACACATTTCATATTGGAGGTCTGAGAATGTTTTTTTTTCTGATACAATGTACATGCTGTAAGATATAAAAAATTTAACTTTAACTTAATATTTAAGTTAGTGGCCAAGTAAGTGAAGCTGAAAACATATCTTAGTGAGCTATTGACAGCAAGAAATCTGTGACCATCAACTTTATTTCTTTTTATTGGACAATTTAAAGGATTAGAAATAAAAGAGGTGCAATATTCAAATATTACAGAACATGTTGTAGCTAATTATTAAGTGCAAGTATGTAGAGCAAAACCAAGTTGCACCTATCAATGACACATTAACACAGAGCTCACTGTCGCCAAGCAAAATTATTTCTCCGCAGTCATTTCCTCTCAAGCCCCTAACCCACGCAACCTCTTCTCTACAATTGACTCCCTCCTAAACCCCACACCTGCTCCCCCACAACATCCTTCTCTGCCCAAGACATTGCCACCTACTTTAGAGATTAAATAGACAAAATCAGACATGATGTTGCTGCCCACCGAGCCACTCCAACCATACCCACCCCTTCCACCTGTAAATCTGCCCACCGAGCCACTCCAACCATACCCACCCCTTCCACCTGTAAATCATCACTGGCCTCCCTCAGCCCTGTTACTGTGGACGAAGTCTTAACTCTTCTCTCATCATCGCGTCTACTACATGTCCACTTGACCCAATTCCCTCTGACCTACTCTGTGCCCATTCCTCCACCCTGCCCTAACCAAACTATTCAACCTCTCCCTTTCCATTGGTAAATACCCCTCAGCTTTTAAACATGCCATAATTCTTCCTATCCTAAAGAAACCCTCACTGGACCCCTCCCTACCCTCCAACTACCATCCTATCTCCCTTCTCCCATGTCTCCAAACTTCTTGACGCCTTGTCTACATAAGACTCACCCATTACCTGAGCACCAACTCTCTCCTTGGCCCCTCCAGCCTGGTTTTAGAGCTGCCCACTCCACTGAAACAGCCCTTACTAAAGTGGCCAATGACCTCACCAGAGCCAAGTCTCAAGGCAACTTTTCCCTGCTCCTTCTCCTTGATGTTTCCTCTGCTTTTGACACTGTTGATCACCCTCTTCTAATACAAATCATGCGGTCCATTGGAATCAGTGACACCGATCTCTCTTGGTTTGCTTCCTATCTGTCTGACTGCTCCTTTCAAGTTTCTTTCAATGGTAACTCCTCCTCGCCCACTCTCCTCCCTGTTGGTGTTCCCCAAGGGTCAGTCCTTGGACCGGTTCTCTTTTCTCTGTACACCTCCTCTCTCGGTAGTCTCATATCCTCCTTTGGCTTACAGTACCATCTGTATGCTGATGACACTCAAATTTATCTGTCCACCCCTAAACTGTCTCCCTCAGTCCTGGATAAGGTCTCATGCTGCCTGTCAGCCATCTCATCATGGATGTCTGACCGATTCCTGAAACTCAACTCAACCTCAAATTCCAAATCTCCCCCTGACATATATCTGTTAACAACACTGTTATTCGACCCTCACCTCGGATACGTTTTGGACTCTGCCCGTTTGCTGCCTGACCCTGACCTCGGACTACGTTTTGGACTCTGCCTGATTGCCGCCTGATCCTGATCTTGGATCTTTGCTTCCTGACTCCTGTGGTCAGCTGCCACTGGCCTGGGGATTGCTCTGGAGTGGCACCTGGCAGCTACCCCGCAGCCCAAGCCTATCCTCACCATCAGAGGCTCTAGCGAAGACCTGGTAGCTGCTTAGTCACACCCCTCCGGAGTATAACCAGTCAGTGGCACAGTGGGTCCACACCCGCTTGCATAACAGTTTGCGCAGGCCATGGACCCCGCTGATCCGAACCTTCCTAGTACCATCGAGTTACGCCAGGAGTTGGCTCAGCAGCGTGAGCGTCAGGATCAAATTCTGGCCTATCTTCGCAATGTGAATATGCGCCTGAACGATTTGACATCTTCCAATCCAGCGTCATCAAGCTTCCCTGCTCCAACTTATTCAGTACCTGTCCCGCCACCTTCTCATGACCGCATCTTGCAGCCCCTCCACGTTTCAATGGTGACCCTAAGCTGTGCCGGGGTTTCATCAATCAATGTACTCTTCATTTTGAACTGTTACCCCACCA
The DNA here is from genome assembly GCF_032062135.1 of Pyxicephalus adspersus. Lineage (NCBI taxonomy): Eukaryota > Metazoa > Chordata > Amphibia > Anura > Pyxicephalidae > Pyxicephalus > Pyxicephalus adspersus. Next base: position 77,049,216 of record NC_092864.1, on the reverse strand, counting down.
ATTTGCCTCTGACCGAGCCAAAGTAGCCTTTGTGATGTCACATCTTACTGGGGAGGCGTTGGCCTGGATCAATCCCCTCTGGGAGAGGAGCGACTCAATTATATCGGACCTACAAGCTTTCCTAGAGACCTTCCGCAAGGTGTTTGATGAGCCCGGTCGCACTGCTTCTGTCACATCCTCCCTGCTGCGGTTACGTCAAGGGAAGCAATCTGTGGGCCGGTACGCAGTTCCGTTCCGCACGTTAGCCTCGGAACTCGGCTGGAATAATGAGGCACTTGTGGCCACTTTTTGGGAGGGACTCAGTGGGAGAATTAAAGATGAATTGGCTGGTCAGGACATTCCCCCCTCCCTAGATGATCTCATCTCCCTGGCTACTCGCATTGATTTACGGTTCCAGGAACGTGCCAGGGAGGTGGCACGTGAAACAGGTCCTAGTTATCCGGCATTTTCACCTTCACAAGCTTCTAACCAACCGTCTCCCATGGTATCGGTAGTCCCTGAACCCATGCAGGTCGATCGGGTTGGACTGTCTGAACAGGAGCGCAATCACCGCTGTGCTAAAGGACTTTGTTTCTACTGTGGTAGTCCTGATCATGTGCTCCACACTTGTCCCCTGAAGCCGGGAAACTTCCGAGCCTAGGGTCCATGGGAGAGGCGGCCCTAGGTGTAGGTAATTCTTCCCCTCCTCTGACTCTGCCAGTAACGTTGTCACTAGATAATGTTCAATTTTCTGAGATGGCACTTCTGGATTCCGGAGCAGCAGGGAACTTCCTGCAACAATGCCTTGTGGATCGTTATCGGATACCCGTTCAACGACTACAGAGGTCTCTGACAATATTGTCCGTCGATGGAAAGGCGCTGTCAGAATCCATCCACTTCATCACGGAACCTGTAAAAGTACAGGTAGGAACACTTCATTTTGAAGAAATTAAGTTCCTGGTTTTGTCAAATCTGTCACATCCTCTCCTCTTGGGACTTCCGTGCCTACGGGTTCATCAACCTGTCCTTGACTGGAGGACCGGAGAAGTATTGCGTTGGGGATCTTCCTGTCATGAAAAATGTCTCCTTTCTGTTCCACCTCCTCGGCCTGCGCAGGTACCACCCCATCTCCATGGTCTGCCAGCAGCCTATCATGCTTACATGGATGTCTTTGATGAAAAGGAGGCCGAAACACTACCTCCTCACAGGCCGTATGACTGTCCCATTGACTTGGTCCCGGGCTCCTCGCCTCCTCGTGGGCGCATCTATCCCCTTTCACCTGCAGAGACTCAAGCCATGTCCAAGTATATTAAAGAGAATCTTGACAAAGGATTTATTCGCAAATCTTCCTCTCCGGCTGGTGCAGGTTTTTTCTTCGTAAAAAAGAAAGATGGCTCCTTACGTCCTTGCATCGACTACAGGAGTCTTAACAAGATTACTATAAAGAATAAGTACCCGCTTCCCCTAATTCCTGAGTTGTTTGATCGCCTTAGGGGAGCTAAAGTTTTTTCCAAATTAGACCTACGTGGGGCTTACAATCAGATTAGGATTCGCCAAGGGGATGAGTGGAAGACCGCCTTCAATACCCGTGACGGTCACTACGAATACCTGGTGATGCCCTTTGGACTATGCAACGCCCCTGCAGTATTCCAGGAGTTCGTTAATGACATTTTCAGAGACCTGCTATATTCCTGTGTTATAGTGTATCT
>NC_092864.1:77006762-77044713 GCF_032062135.1 Pyxicephalus adspersus | reverse complement strand
GCACGTTGTCTTGGTGTCACCTTTGACTCGGCCCTCTCATTTACCCCCCATATTCAGAACATTTCCAGGTCCTGTCACTTTCACCTACACAACATCTCCAAAATCCGCCCCTACCTGTCCCCTGCTCTCTAATACAGTATATTGAAATATGTGGTTGTTACTTATGCAACATAGTTCATTTAAGCAAATGGTATTTTCTATATTGGTCCAGTATAGTCCCTTAGAGCATAGGCAGAGAACCCTTGAAGTTGTTTTTTAAACAATGCCCATGCCCAGAGGCAACAGGTCCTTGAATTCTTCTAAGTAAAAAAAATATACAGGCATTATAGTAATAAATATTAGAAGGTGTTGACTTAATAAAAAACACAGCAGAGGCGTATGGCATTTAATTAAAAAAATTAAAGTTAGTAACTTGTAATTGTTTTCACAATCTGGCCCAGTGCAATCTAGCAACATTAGACCTGCACAGCTTCCAAGAAGCCATTTTTTGAACTTGGTGGTGCCTATTATTACAATTGCAGCATGCTGTGGAGGTAGTTGACTGGATGACCCTGCAAGGTTCAAGTCAAAGTAACTCTTTTTTCTCCGAGACAAAGGGCAGCCAGGTACTGTTAATAAGCCATGATGACCAGACTCCTCCTACATCCTCGACTGACAAATCTCACAGACCTTTTGAAAAGACAAATACGGGGGCATAGAGAAACAGTTTCAGCATAACATATTTGCTTCAGTGAATAATGACTACAATTAGAAGGACAGGAGAAAGATATAAAATGTATTGATAACCAAAAGAAAAGGAAGAAGAAAATGTGAATTTAGCTTGTTCTGTTAGTTCTGAACAGCACGACAGGTGTCGTATCCTGCTAGTTATTGTAAAGTTCAACCTCGTGAGGATAGGTAGACAGTGAGGTGGCTGACCCTACATGGGGTGAAGGAAGAGATCAGCAAAGCTCTGGGCTGCCTTATGATGAAGAAGAAAGGGGTTTCTATAGAACCAACTCAGTAGTAGATGGTGGAAGACAGGCAAGCAAAGTGGCCAGACAAGGCAAACTTCTGTTCCCAATTGCAGTCATCCTTCCTCATCATGCATATTGGATATGTTATTGAAGTTAACAGTTTATTAGGAGTGTGTGTGAGTGTGTATGTGAGTGTGTGTGAGTGTCTGTGTTTGTGTGAGTGTGTGTAATATGTTTTAAAACATCTTGATATATTTTAGGATTGTTACTCTTACATGTCCTCCTGTCAGGGTATATGCTAGTCTCAAATCTTCATCTGGCTGGTGGTCTTGGAATTTTGCCTTAAAAATTTCTCCTGTTTTAACATTTACTGCTGAAAAGGAAAACAAATAACATTAATGACATATCTGAATCCTATTGTTTTAGTTCTGAAAAAGACAAAATTCACATTTAAAACATAAATTAAACTATTACGTTCTTAAGCAGCATGAGGATAAATCACTAGGACTACAAACTCTACCCATCAAAATGGGCTGCCCTGTTACCCATTACTGCTCACTTCTAATACTTGAACTGCAATTTCCCTGGAATGGGGAAGTGTAAGAAACCAAAAATGTAGGTGCAAGTGGGGGACATCTGGTGATGTCCATGAGTTCAAGACTACAGGCTGTCATTGCCAGCAAAGGGTTTTCAACCAAGTATTAGAAATGAACATTTTATTTTCAGCTTTTTAATTTGTCCAATTACTTTTGAGCCCCTGACATGAAGTTATTGCGTAAAAAGAAAAACTTTTGTTCCTCACATTTTATACAAAGCTGAAAGTCTACAGTTCAACTGCATCTGAGTTGTTTTATTTAAAATCAATTGTGGTAATGTACAGAGCCAAAATTAGAAAAAAGTTGTCTCTGTCCAAATATTTATGGAACTAACTGTATAAACAATTGCAGTAGTTTCCATACTAGTTATAACCACTGGGTGATCATTGTCCAGCATTCTTAAAGCTTAGCAAGAGTGGTGCTCAAAGGTTTTTATAATTTTTTTTTTATTGTGGCTTTTTATTGAGTGAGTCTGGGTCTCTATATACAACTCCCATGTTTCAAAAAAACTTGAAACCTTTGTTTCTTTTTCCAAAGATGCTTCTATCCAAGCCATTCTAAAAACATAATCTAATTTTTTTTAAAAGAGCCAGAGTGTGGCCCTCCAAGAGTGTAGCCATTTATGTAGTATTGTTTTTTAGCCAATAAGGAAAGAATAGCTAAAAGATTTTGGCTACCCCTGGTGTGCCTTATAAATCATATATGCTTAAAATCGCCCACTCCAAGGTCAGTGGCACATAGTTAACTAATGAAGTTATTTACTGTGCTACCGTCTGCCAAAATCTGTTTATTTTCTGACAGTTTCAAAAGGCATGATACATATATACCCCATGATAAATCCCTGTCTATATCCGAAGGGAGGGCACTCCATGCTTTAGAAAATGCTGTTAGAATATCATCACTAGTTTTGTTGGTAAAATGGTCAGACCATTTAACAAGGCTGGTTTTCCAGGGAGGAACCTCCGCCAGGGAGGTTAAATGCATCTAGGCCAGATGTTATCACTAAAGTGCAGGATTACTGCCTTCTTTTATTTCAGTAACTTAGACATTGTCACTAAGAGAAAATATTCAAAATCTTCCCAGTAGGGTGCAGGCAGCAAAAATAATAATAAAAATATATCTCACATTACAGGAATGCAGGTATACTTACTAAGTGCATGCTAATTGAATAGCAATACAGCACATTGAAAACAATTTCTTTTAAGCACTGTGGACAGCAAAACACAGTTACAGGGTTCTTATTACATTCAACAGGCACTTACCTTCCACTACAAGCTTTGTGTTCACCTGGTACTGTGACTGGGTATCGCAGACTGGTACTCCTGTCCCAAGGCTGTGCGGGCCCTGTTTAGTGTAGCTCTGATTTGTGTCTTCAGCTTTCATATTGTACTTCCCACAACTAGCACAGAGCAAAACAAGACCCCCCCCCCCCCTTCCTCCGTGTCTGCCTACCCCCTTCCTCACTTTCCTCTCTTCCTTTGTATTTTCACCTTTTCAATTTTGGATCAACATACATCAGCTTCAAAATAAATCACCTGCCTCTCCTCCCCACAGCCTGGTATTCTGAGGGTTTACTGATGTCTCATGGAGAAAGGAAATTCCACAGGGAGGCCAGCGGAGGTGGGGAGCACATGCCCACAGAGAGGGCTCTGAGTGCCCCCTCTGGCATGCGTGCCAGAGGTTCGCCACCATTGGTGAAGGAGATATGAAGGGTATATGCACCAGAAGTGAAATTATCTCACATTAAAAGGTGGACGGGAGCTGCCAGGTCTATAAGCCCACTCTCAGGGAGCTAACAATGAGCATGCTCAGGATGCTCCCTCCCCTGGTAGCACAATTTCATAGAGAAACATAGGAGATACGCGCACCACATCCCTTGCAAGACAACAAGCAGAGCGAGCACAAAGGGAATCAGGAGTGGGCTGGATGTGGCCACTCCATGGGCTGGATGTGGCCCATGGGCCGTAGGTTGGGCACCCTTTTCCTAAACCGATTGTCATAGAAACTTGAAAACATATGCAACAACTGGTAGTAATGGTTATCGTGACAAACATCAGTAACAGTAGAGTAAAGTATGGTAAAAAGACACTGATAAACTGAATAACAGAGGGGTGAGAAGGGTTTAGAGAGGTGCATTCAGTTTTTCATTCCTGGGCTGTTACAGACTGGTAAATGTTGCAAATAGCATGATTTGCAAATAGCTAAAACACTAGATACTACATACTAGATAGCTGTGCTGCTATTTTTCTTACAGAATTTACCATTAATACCTGACAATACATTTACTCTTGCAAATACTTGAAATATAATCATAATTTACATTTAAATACAGTATTTGTCAATTAACAATTATTCAAATCACATATTGTTAAAAAGTAAATTCCACTATACTTCTTTTATTAATCTATGGAACGCTGATAATAAATATACATAATAAAGAAAAATAAATAACTGAAAAATAATATACAGTAAATACATCCATTGTCCGATTATTCACACTTACCTAAACCATATATTATTGGAAGGTGAATTCCATTATCCATTGTATCATTTAACTCTATAAAAAAAAAAAAAAAATATATATATAATATATATATATATATATATATATATATATATATATATATATATATAATATTGTGATCTGTTAAGAACTAAAGAAAATGAATAGCTGTTTCCTAAAGAAAATCGTGCAGGGTGCAATTCCGGAAACTATTGCCATTTAATTTCAACCTTGCTTGATCGACTGAAAAACTACATATTTTATTTTCTAAAATAATATTCTATAATTTGGGTGCCAATCTGGTTTTACAACAGGTGGTAACAAGCATTTTCAGCTCCTTAAGTAATACAGATAGGTCTTGTTTATACTACAAGGCTGTCACTAAACAATGAAGACGCAGAAGATTAATACGCCTATATCCTTTTTACACTCTGACGTTAGCACTGCAGAGCAACTGATTGGCCTCTCGTGCTTTCCCTTTTTCCAGTCCAAGTTTTGCTGTAGGGGGTAAAAAAAAACAAAAAAACAAGGTAGGAACATGCACTGTGCTTTCTTAAGAACCTAGGGGCCATTACATTTTACATATAAGCATTTCATTGTTGCATGAGCATTATCATGTTACAGCACATGTTTACACAGCATACATAGGATATGCATTGTGATATATTACTACACAGTGTTCTCGTGCCATTTACAATTAATGCCACAGCATCCTGCACCCATTAAAAATCAAATCGAAATAACCAATGCCGTAATCACAACCAAAGTAAAACATTCACATACCTGTTACACAAAACGTTACAAGATGTATTTCTTCAGCTTGATTGTCAAATGCCCCTGTAATACAATATACATACAAGATTGTTGATTGTTACTAATTATGAAACAGTAAGAAAAACAAGAAAAAAGAAAGGGAGCAAAGTCATTACCAGGTAACTACAGACCTGTTAGTTTAATGTACATATTTGGAAAGGTCCTAGAGAGTTTGATAAAGAACCACATAGAGGAGTTTCTGCTAGAAAATATTATTATAAGTCATAGTCAGCATGGGTTCAAGAAAGACAGAAGTTGTCGAATTTACTCTCTTATTATGAGGAAGTAAGTAAATAGGTAGGCAGTGAAATAGCAGTTGATATAGTGTACTTCGACTTTGCTAAAGTATTTGACACTGTACCCCACAGAAGGTTAATATGCAATTTAGGGTCAATAGGTTTAGAAAAGTCAATCTGTAAATCACATTGCTTTAAGATCGCATCCAGAGAGTAGTAATTAATGATTCATACTCTGAATGGTCTAAGGGTATTAGTGGTGTACCCCAGGGTTTAGTGTTGGGAGCTTTAAGGTTTAACATCTTTAAAAACGATACATATTTTGGGATTAAAAGTACCATTTCTGTGTTTGCAGATGACACCAAACTAAGTAATGGAATTAGGTCCATACAGGGTATCTATAATCTAAAAGCAGACCTGGATGTACTGTTTAACCCCCCTAGCTGTATTCCCGAGTCAGACTCGGGGTACCTAAAAGCAGAATAAAACCCTACTTACCTTGTTCTGTTGCTGTCTCCTGGCGTCCTGCTGGTTCCTGTAGGTCCTGGGGACACGTCTGCCTCCTCTGATCTCCAGCCGCATAATGCAGAGACGTCCTATGGGGATTCCTGGTGACGTCAGTGCATGTGTTGGTGCAGTTGGGACTTAGAGGCGGGAGATTCATATAGTTTTGTATTGGATTCAATACAAAATAGCTGTATTGAGTCCAATACAAAGAAATATTCATATAATATATATAATTATATTATATATATGCTGCTGTACAGTTACATTACGTTAAACATTTTTTTACATATTTTTCTTTAAGTTTAATAATAAATGTATTAACTATTAGACATTTGTCGGTGAGTTATGCCTAAAAATTATAGGCCTACAATGTAAAATAAATTACAATGCAAAAAATGGTACCACATTTTGCGTGGAAATACGGTCAGAATCAGACCACTAGGGACGCTAATTGGGCAGCCAAGTGGCAAATGACATTTAATATAGATATAAATTTGGGGGAGTCAGAAAAAAGATCTGGAGGTTCTGGTAGATCACAGACCTAATAACAGCATGCAATGCCAGGCTGCAATATTTAAAGCTAGTACTTTCTTGTATTAAAAGAGAAATATAGACTGCAGAGATGGACACATTATCCTGCCCTTGTACAAAGCATTGGTCAGACCACATTTGGAACATGCAGTCCAGTTTTGGGCACCAGTTCATAAAAAAGACATTGTTGAATTGGAGAGAGTGCAGAAAAGGAAAACTAAAATAATAAAAGGAATCAAGGAGCTCAGCTATGAGGAGAGATTAGCTGAACTAAATATTGTACCTTGAGAAGAGACATGTATAAGGGGGGATATGATCACTCTGTAAAAATATATACCGTATTTTTCGGACCATAAGACGCACTTTTTTTCCCCCTAAAGTGAGGGGAAAATCAGGGTGCGTCTTATGGTCCGAATGCATATTTTTTTACTTCTGTCTGTGTTCCTCCTCTGTGTTTCCCTGTCTTCCAGCGTGCGGCACTTGTGCCCGCCCACGAAGGCGGCGCCGATTGATTTCATGAATGCCGATCGGCGCCTTCATGGGCGGGCACAAGTGCCTCACGCTGGATCTCAGGGGAAATCAAATGAATTTTTTTTTCTTGTTTTCCCGTGCGTCTTATCGTCCGGAGCGTCTAATGGTCCGAAAAATACGGTATATGGATTCAATTAGAAAACTCTCTTCCTAATTATTCACTTTGAGATCATTACAAAGAACAAGAGGGCACTCTTTGCATCTGGAGGAAAAGTCTGAGCGCTGCATAAGGAAGGGATTCTTCGCTGTAAGGTCTGTGAAAATTTCGGTGAATACTATAGATTGCTTTAAGAAAAAGCTGGATGCTTTTCTAGAAGCACAGAATATAACTGGGTATTAAGGCTTTAAGGTAAAGATAACAAAGATTGTTGATCCAGGGAATATCCGATTGCCTCATAGAATCAGGAAGGAATTTTTATCCTCTGTTGAAGCAAATTGTACCAGGGTTTTTTTGCCTTCCTCGGGACCGACTATGTCCATAGGGTTTTATATCTGGGATATGTGTATTTTCCTAGTGGTTGAACTTGATGGACCTATGTCTTTTTTCAACCTAAGCTGGTATATATTTATATAAATATGTATTGTAACTGTTCGTCAAAAGAAGAAGAAAGTGTTCACATGTTTTAGTGGCATTGGTGAGGCCATTATGGGGGTGCTCTTCTATAACTGAAGAGGGGTTCTATTAATCATCTATATGGATTATATTTGTAGAATATCAGACTCTGATCATTCTGGCTGTGGTGGTCCCTTGGAATTAGGATATCGTACCTTGTATGTTGAACCATCCTATTGCTGTATTTTATGGATTCCTATTAGCGTGTCCTTTCGCTCCCTCAGCTGACCCAGCCACCCATTTGCCAGGACTTCAGGCTAGGATGACCGATCCTAACTGCAAATGCCAGGATGTGTCAAACTAGCTCACAGCTGCTAAACATTATGATGCCTGCAGGACCCATTGTGATAGCTGTGTGTTTGTGAAAGGCTGAATGTCATATTTTGCAGCCTAACAACTCTCTGTGTTCAAACCTTTTAACCACCTAGCCGTTATGCCCGACCTTCGTACGGGCAAAAAAAAATGGCTAGGATGGTTAAGCCTGTATTTTTGACACATCCTTACCTCCATGGTCCCGCTGTGCACATCCAGCGTCGTTTTCCTATTCCAGCGTCGTCCTCCGTCATCCGTCGATCTCCCTCTCCAGCGTCCGGTGCCAGCGGGACCGGTAAGATACCGGCCAGCGGAACACAAGATACCAGTCGGCGGAACACAAGATACCGGCCGGCATCTTACCTGGTCCCGCTGATTGGATCACTTTTGGTACAGAAATCTAGACCTCAGTGTAACGCTCAGGTGGTTAAACTGTATTGTAACAACTTAAAATTTTCAAGATACAAAAGGAACACTCATAGCTATAGCTAAACTCCAAATTTTAGCTTCCCATCTTTAAACAGGTTCAAGATATGGGGGTTCACAAGTTTAAAAGCTTGTGAAAATTGAACATTCAGGTTGCTGTTTCAAAAGCAAATGCACCTAGAATAATGACATTTAAAATGCAAAATGGGACCCCCAGGGCCACGTACATAGCAAAGTTTATTGGGTGGGAGCCTTGCAATTTTTGTACCTTCTTGTTCCAAAACTATAACTGACATATTATATATACACAAAACAAATATGAATTTAAATTTTCCTTGACAACTGATCGATCTCCTCTAACATCATTTTTGTACACACCCGTCCTGCCTGACCGCTTAAGAGCAGAGATAACCACGCAATGGCATTTCTAACAGATTATACATCACAGGACATGAAAATTACTTCAATTTGACGAATTGTGAGAAAACTTAGAACTACCTGCTAACTCTATCTTCAAATACGGCACTTAGCCCAATCGCTTACTAAAGGTATGGGTTTTGATGCTCTTACACCTTTTGAAGGAGCATGTATAGAAGGGCCGGATAAACATGGTCAGATTTCAGATATCAGATATATTTCGGATATTACTGATGCCTTGCAGGAGAGCAGGGAAGGGTACAGGAGCACAGATCTCTCACCCTTGTATGCACAAATGGGAGCAGATTTCAGGCAGATGTATTCCATTGGTGATATTTCAAATAGTATGGGATATGGCTCCAGAAAGCTCAAATATCGAGAAAATATTTATAAAATTATGATGCGTTGGTACTTCAAATCAGAATTATTCCATGCCAACCTGCTGTTTCACGCTGTAGATATGTAAAAGTAGTGGGAACACTGATGTGGAAGTGCCCGAATAATGTCCCATTTTGGAAATTGTTTTCTACCCCCATACATGGGGAACCACTAACACATCTACTAGGTCTCTCCAAACTACAAGTTGGTCGTTTGCTAACTGCGTCAAGATGCCTCAATAAAATACATTAGAAATCAACATCCCCTCCTTCAGAACTAGATCTTTATAAGCCTATACAAGCCTATACAAAGAAATACAGTATAAGGATAGTAGTGTACACCCTATTCTGTGCAGGTAAAATACTTCTCTATTAAAAAGATAATTACTTCTCCTATTTTTTAAACTTATATCCTTCCTGTCTTCAGACACGTTTTGTTTTTTACTTTTTACTTTCTTATTGTCCCACAGGTCAGGTACGAGGTATAAGCTTTCTATTTTAGCATGTGGAATTTTGAATGGTATATGATTATATATCAGGGAAAAATTATTTGCAAATAAATGTATTTAGTTTACTTACTGTTAATCCCATGATGAACAATTATGTACTGATGTTATTTCTTGGGTGTCATATGTTTGTACAATTTTGGCTAACTAGTTGATACTGTTGAGACTGGATTGCATGTGTTTGATAATATGTGTACTGATGTCTATATTCTTTTCTCTTTGTAAAAACCACAAAAATTCTAATAAAAATTGACATAAAAAATGCTTATTTCCCCTGTGTAACTGGAAAACAGTTTAGGAGATTTGAACAGAGAGATGTTGCAAAATCACACTGTGCTGCCGAAGATGTCATTGTACAGTCCAGTTGTACACCGCCCTTGTGATTGTAAAAAGCCCACTTGTACATGCCCTTCACAGACAGCTTTTTTTTTTTTTTCTCCGGGGAAAAAATGCTGACAGTCGACTCCTTCTTGGGGCAAGCGTAACCATGATAAGAGGGCTATTTATCCCATCCACGCCGGCAGCCTGTCACTCATACCCTGGCACCCTGTGATCTAATGAATAGCAGCCGCAAGCTAGGTTGGCAGATCCTGGCATGTACAGTCAGGATCTGTTATGCCAGCTCAGAGCCACAGCGAATGGATGGGCAGGTAAGCTAGGGGGCAGAAACACATGCACCCCACTCAGCACATGCACAGTGCCAATGGAGAAAAGCTAACAGGAATCCATAAAAAAAAAACGACATTCTGATTGGGGGCAGCCTATGATGCTATCACTTTAGCACAAATTAATGCTCCTGCATTAACCCTTGCTTCACTGGACAGAATCACTGAAAGGTGAAAAGCAGTCAGAATTATGGTACAACATAAAAGGTGAGATATCCTAATTCTAAGGGACCGTCTCTGACCCACATGGGTATATTCTGGTCTATCTCAATATTTTGATCTACTATTTTTTTTTTATTATGATTAGAGACCGTCATTCTACAAATATATTTTGTTTGTACATATAGGTGTATATAGGCAATTGTAGATACATTTATACATGTTACATAGTTTAAATCATTTATACATATATTATTTTGTTTTGATTTCTGATGGGAACTGCAGTGACAATGATACATACTCACAATGATGTTATGGTATCTTGTGATCCTCTGAAAAAGCTGAACGGCAAAACACGTCAGTACGTAAAACTTCTGCTCCATGATGAGCAAATGACCATTACTTGAGTGCTTATTTGCTTTGAAAGTTCAACCATGTATAGATTTGATGCAACACTGAATAAAAAACTATTGTTTAATGCCACAATATACCATTCTTTATATCACAGTAATATCCCCAGATTTTTCAGGAGATAAGCAATATTCTTAACAAATAGAATGCTTTTCATATTCCTTTTGTTGATTATATCTCTTTAATCAGGATGTCTGTCCTTGCCAAATTACCATACCTTTGCACAACCCTTCCTGTCAATATACCATGCACATCCCTCAAGCATTTACAGGAGGTATTGAGTTTTATTTCAAGAGAATTTTATTCAAAAATGAGGTTTTTTAACAAAGAAATTATAAATAACAAAAACACAGGTGAAACTTTTACAACATTCACAGTAAGACAAAGAAACCTACTTGAAACCAGTGTAAAACTATAAAGCAAACACCTGAGAAGGACCTCTTGTCTCCATTAGTCCAGTCTGACAAAATAAATAGGGAAGGAAGAATGGTTCTGGGGGAGATCGGGGGGGGGGGGGGGGAGAAGGAGGGGAAATCCACATCAGGAAGGGGAACGATGCTGTGGAAAAATGGTTCCAGGTAAGTTCAAAGACGTGTGGCGTATCTTCAAGAGTGAATGTAAGCTCATCACTTTAGTTTTGACTGGAGCCAATAGGATAGATGGTGATTTCCATGGTTTTGCCAGTGCAATTTTGGCTGCCAACCGCACATAATTGCTAAATTTCTTTGTATATTTTGGCAAGGGCATGTCAATCTAACTCAGGAAAGTTCTCTCTAAACTGGGAGAAAGGGAGGTTTGAGACACCTGTGACATAAGAACAAAGACTAGTTTCCAAAATTCCTGCGCAATCAGGCAAGACCACCAGATATGATCCATACCTCCTGCACTTTGGCAGCCCCTGAAACACAATTCTGAGGAACCCGGGAAACTCCAGACAATCCTAGTTGGAACCAGGTACCAGCACTTTAGAGCTTTGTAACTCCATTCAATCAGGCTAACGTTAGGAGAAACTTTAGATACATTGCGTGGTTCTCCAATCCACTCCTCTAGCTTCCATGATTGCTGTAAATCCTTTTCCCATGCCTTCATATATGGTAGCTTGGGGGGGGCAGTAAAATAGATTGAAGGACTATCTGTCTTGTGGAATGCATCAGTAAACTACAGGTATTTTCAAATGCTGTTTTACAGTTACAGAGGTTAGATATTTTGGAATCTGGGCATAACAAAAGTACTCAGAGGGGGGAATTTTCCTACTTTGAACTAGGAGTTGAAAACACAAGTCTGGGTGGTGTTTCAGTCTATCTCCTATTGACAAAGAGTACTGAAGGGCAGGGCATGTGATCTTAGGTCAAATATGGGAAGGTACCCATATAAAACAGAACCAATTGTTGACACAGAGTTGGGTTGAGCTTCAATGTTTACCCATTGGGGTTTGTTGAATAGCAGTGTAGTGCAAGAGAGTTGTGCAACCTGGGCTGCTCTGACATATATCTGAAGTTAGGGACTCCAAGCCCTCCCCGTGCTTTGAGGGTGAGTATTGTGGCAGGACTGATTTGGCTTCCTTTGTGGCCCCAAATGAATTCCATAACTAGTTTGGAGTAGATCTAGGGATTTATGTGGGACGGGAATCAGAAGTGTTCAGAACCTGGACCCTGGGCAGAATGTACATTTTGACTGTTGCCACCCTTCCCATCAGGTATTGGATTTTTATGGGGCTTACATGGGGCTTACAACAGACTACATCATTCCACTTCCCGGACTACTTTGTGGTCCTTTAATATCTGGACAGAAATGGATATGGTTATAGCTGGCTCCCATCTACCCAAATTATCTTGCCCTATGAACCTCATGAAATGGTTTTGAATCTACCTTGAAATTAAAATTCACTGCTCACCTTCCTCTACAATTTTGAAATTCCTGATAGTATGACCTTGTGCATGGTCTGACCCTGGCAGTCAAGGTCACTGTTCTAAGGTCAGATTGTCCCTTTCACTGAAATTCATTGTAGATTTAAAATTCCTTATACATTCTTCTACAGTGATATTCAAGTCTGGCACTAAGGACAATCTTTAAACAAAGACCAGTTTTCACAAACGTCCGTATAGAGATAGGAGCGATTTTAGATTATATGCCAACATCCCATACAAACATATACAAACAATATCTCCCAGATATCTCTCACCAACAGAACTTAGGGACTTTTTAGGCCAATTTAATTTCCCATTTGACAAACAATATTAGTTTAACAATCCCTCATAGACATATACAGGTCAAATTCAATTTTTATTTTACTTTTAAAAAACTTTGACATATAAATACACTCAATAGATACATTTTGTCTTTCTTAAAAATTTATACCAACTGTGTAGCAACACATCCCCAGCATCTTTGCTTATACACAATGCGTTTCACAGATAGTTTTCTGCTTCCTCAGAACTAAAATCTGAAGATCAGGCTATTCATTTTCTGCAAACATTAATAGAAAACCTATTACCAAAAACATTGAAAAAAAACAAATTCAACTAACTCTCATCAACTTTCATAAATGTGTGTATATATATATATATATATATATATATATATATATATACACACACATATAAATATTTCAGGTGTATATGAGTTCCACAGTTCACTGTTCAGCTGGCCACATGCAGTGAAAGCACTTGGAGCTTTTTTTATAATGCCAGGGTAAAATAGAAAATAATTCTTATAACACTGAAATTAGAAAAATAATTAAATCTATCTTTTTTGTAAGCACTTTTATCATTATAAACATAAAGTTACCCAAAATTTAAATAATTTTTATAATTTTCTCAATCAATTACACATATTCATATTATATGTTTTTTTTAAAAAGATCCATAGTGTTCCTCCATCCCTAAACAGGTTTACCGCTTAATAAAGAGTATGTTGTTCTCCAAATGTACCTTACCTACCTGTCTTATGGCCATCCTATCCAACTGCTGCTCCCTGGGCGTCCCATGTGGAGTACCTGTAACGTACTACAAAATCTGCTTCCATGCCTTAGTGCCAAGAGATACACGGGAAGCCTGCCACAGCTATGTGTTCCACAGGGAATTTGTGCCACAGCTATGTGTTCATCCCTCGATATCATGGTGCGCAACACAGGCTTGCGTTTCAGCTTAGAAGAAACTGCTTTTCGAGTTGTCAAAAGCCTAACTTTTTTACAGGGCTAGCATTACAGCCCAAGGAACTAATTGATTTAAAAAATAATCCTAACTAAACCAACTTGTATATTAAATCTCTACCTAATAGCTATATGGAGCACATAATTTAATAAAGCACATTCATTTTGCTCTAATCTGCAGGGACAGAATACAATTTAATTGGACTGTTAGTAAAGGGCCATGAATTATAAAGTGACACAAAGTGTCAGTGGCCCACATATCGACTGGCAGCAATGAACAGAATAGAGAAAGTGTCTAGTCAATCTAGCAAAGCAAGATGAAAAATCATTATAGTTTACTCAATAATCCCTTTTTTTTATAAATGTTACAATTCAATAAAAAAAATAAAAAAGGGGGAGAGGGGAAATAGGTTTACCTTCCTACAAAAATGTTTAAAACAGAGTCTTGTTTAAACCTGGATTTTCTCTAGCTTTAGGTTTAAAGATCCACTCAGATTTTTTTTTTTTTTTTTTAGGAATTTTTTTATCAATGTCTCCTGCTTTAAGTCCAAGGATACTATTTCAAGTGCCAGAAATTTCAATTCTTCTATTCAACTCTTTCTTCATTGCAGTCAACATAATCATAGCATTTAAATATAAACTCCGATGGTGGATGAAAAAGTGAAGTCTGGGAGTTATAAATCCAATCACATTCCCACAGGCATACATACCACTACTTTTGTTCCCAAGTGTGCTTTTCCATACCTTATAATGACTCCTAACTAGTTTTTTTTTTTTTTTTTTTTAGGATGGAGCTTTCCTATATGTAATAGAGGGATTTTCCGTAATATATTTTTTGATATTTACATCAGATGTAAGAATGGGCCAGTACTTTTTACAGATCTTTTTAATTTTGTCATGTTGTTTTGAATACATAAAAAAACTAACTGCACCTTTTCTTTCGTCCTTTTAGTTCTAGTATTGTCTTTTGATTTGGCTTTTTTAAAAGCCATTTTAAGACAACTTGTATATAACTATGAGGGATTGTTACACTAATATTATTTGTCTAATGAGAAATAAAATTGGCCAAAAAAGTCCCTAAGTTCTCTTGGTCAGAGATAACTATTGTTTGCAAAGACCAGTTTTCTCCAATCTAACACCTTTTGAGAAAATCTGTCTAGGGGGACAATATAGTAAGAATCTCAGTTTAGAAATCTATACAGTATGGTGTTCTGAACCTGCCACTTCTTTTAATAAACATTGATACATGATCAAATGCAAAAACATCCTTGGTAGGGAGCCAAAGCCAAATCTTGTTTTGCATCTTGTATCAGGAAAAATGTATATGATTTGGATGCATTGATACACTCAACAAACAGCATGCAACTCACCCTTCTACCAGTACCAGTACCACTGGTGATATTAATTTCAATATTTGTATTAGGTTTTCATTATTTTACAAAATTAATTTTTTTTTTTACAAATATCAACATTTGCACATATAAACAAGTCAATCCACATTACATGATATTTCCTTAAGGTTTATGCCACTTTTCTACCCTCTTTTTCTTCTTAGCTCTCTTTTAACATTATTTGAATGTAATATAACTTTATAAACTAAATGTAACACTGACATATTCCCAACTATATACATCTGATAAATGAAAATCTATCTTATCTTTGCTTTCGTGGAATATCTTGCATTTAAAAAAAAATTATAATAATTTTCAAACTATCGAACTTTCATTGATCTTTTACCCTGAACAACACGTGACCTTTTATTTATTCTTTTGGGAGGCCCCTAAATTCCATACATGAACCCCTGCCCTCAATCTAAAATATAGTGAATTGAGAATTCAAATTATGCCATACCATTTTGTTAATATTCTAAATATAAAAGTAGAAAATCATCAGAAAATTCTCCTATTCTTCTCAAACCCCTATTTACCATTAACTAATAAACAAATTCAATTTTAAAGGACACCAAATACAAATCCCTAATCCTTTAGGGGGGGAAAGCAGTAAGCATATTGTAAAGAGTTATATCTCTACATAGAATATGTACTAATTAGATATCATAAGCCTAAAAATACATAAATAAACATTAAAGACCTGGGAAGACAAGACAGAAATAAGGGGGGAGGAAAAACATTCAACTACAGGGAAATCATCCCCTAATTTGATATTTATCTACTTAACATATGCGACCTGGTCTTCCATAGATCCCATATTAAATCAAATTTAGCCATCTTTTTTCCCAATATGTGGGACATTTTATTATTTACCATAATAATAGTTTTCGCTAATGTAATTCTAGCCGCCAATAACATCAAGTTAAATAAATTCAATGAAAATTTGGAGGCCTTTAATTGACATTTACCAAAAAGTGCTGTGCTTGGCGAGCATTTTATATCTTGCCCCAACACTCTTTGGATAATGATAAATATTTATTTCCAAAACACTTGAGCCATAGGGCATGACCACCACATATGTGATATGGTGCCAATGGTATCCCAGCCTCTAAAGCATTGAGGTGAGACTGAAGGATTACATTTAAAAACCCACTACGGGACCAAATACCATCATAGTATAACCTTTCACCTCTATCAGGGAGGTGGTAGGAGAGATTTTTGAAAGTGGGAAAATTCATTTACTCCACTCTTCCCTAGATAGAGTGAGCCCCAGATCTTCTTCCCAAGAGCACATATATTTCAGCTTATGCTGGGAGAGCATAGGTACATCATATATAATCAATATTTGTCTCCTTGTGTCTGCTATAGATTTACATGAACATTCAAATGCAGTGAGATGTAGAGGACGGGAAGCTATACAAATTTTAGAATATACAAAGGAACGAATTTGTCCATATTTGAAGTATTTCTGTGACAAAAATTCTTTTTTAGTGAAGATGTTGATGAAGATGTTCAAAACTCAGAAGAATATGTTTATCTAAAATGTCCATCACCTTTCCAAATCCCAATTTTTTTTCAATCCCTTTTGGCCCAGATATTGTAGTTAATGAAATTTGGGAAACTTGAGATACCACATAATAATTTTGAAGGGAGGGAACCCCTAGGCCTCCCTGTGGGTGTGTAGTTTACATGATGAAGGGACCATAATTTGAAGCATATGAAACTTGTATAGTAACCAAGGTAGAAAATTTATTTTAATAGTTGCTATGTGTCCCATCCAAGATGGAGTTGATGACATCCAGTTATTAAGATCTGAGACAATTCTTTCAAACAGTGGAGTGTAATTGGCCTTAAACAAACAACAGATGATGTTAATTAGAACATGATGTTAATTGGATACCTATATATTGAAGCGAATTAGCTTCCCAGCATAAATTGAAATTTTTTTTGATCACTGCAATTTGAGGTTTAGGGATATTTTTATTGAGGGCCCGAGATTTAGATAGATTTATAGCCATGAAACAACTGCAAATCTATCTAAGGTTTTAAAAATATTAGGAAGAGTCACATGCGGGAGGGAGATATACATCAAAATATCGTCTGCAAATAATGCACATTTGTGTTCCCTTGTGCCACACTGTATCCCCCTTATACCTCAATTTTCCCTAATCGCTATGGCCAATGGTTCTATACCAAGAGCGCATAAAAGGGGTGATACCGGGCAACCCTGCCTTGTACCTCTCATTATTATTATTAGAACAGAGAAAGCCTCTCAAAGAGATGTTTGCTAGTGGTTTGTCATATAATGCCTTCAACATATTTATAAAATAGATAGCAAAACCCATCATAAAGAGTATCTTGAACATAGAGGGCCAAGAGACACTATCGAAAGCTTTCTGCAAATCAATGGCCAGAAGCATCGCCTCTCTATTTCTACCACCATCCCAATTGTCATTCACTAGTGAGATCAGATCTATGGTGTCTGGTCAGATATCTTAAACGAATTGGGAAACTTTATGTTGGTTGCTGTATAGTGAGGAGTAAAAATCTTCAAATGTTGGCAATATCTTTTCTGGGTTTTGAGTGATTTTTCCATCTTTCATTTTAATTTTAGGGAGAGTATAAGATTTATTTTTTGGAGATTGTTTATTAACTATTAATTTCCCAGGTTTATCGCCCCAAGTATAGCATTTATGGGCTCCCCATCTAAAGGATTTCTCTGCTTTGGTCATTAGGATCATATTAAGTATAGTACGCAGGGTTTCAATTTAAGGACGAAGATCTAACATTGAGTCTGATTTATGACCTAATTTTTATAACATGATATTCCTTCATCTTGGCTTCCAAGAATTTTTATATAACTTTCTTTTGATAAGTTCCTATTTTCATAAGTTCCCCTCTTATGTATGCCTTATAAGCTTCCCAGTTGTTAGCTGGAGAGGTATCCTCAGGTAAATTGATTGAAAAAAAACTTTGATTTAAATTTTCTATCTCAGCCTGTATCTTAGGATACTGCAATAGACCTTCATTGAGTCTCCATCTAAAACTTGACTGAGTGCTCTGGATTCCTCTCAAACTCACAATAACTGGGTTATGATCTGACCAAAAGATTTGTGCTTGAATAGCCAAGTCATTTTGTTTCAATAATATTGAGAACTTATGGCTCTTTTTGGGAAGTAGGGGGTATAAATACTTTTTAAAACTACTGTATATCGTATTTTGGCTAAACCTGGTCATAGCTCCCTACTAGTGGGAAATGAACCTGTCGTGCCATCTTCGACGCAGATGTCAGCCAGGCATCCTCAGGGGAGGAAGATGCCAGCATCGCTGGAGGTAAGCTTTTAAAACACTTTGACAATTCCACCCCGAGTGTGGCTCAGGGTTAGAGCTTTTGGTACTGAGAATAAACAACGAGCCGCACTCAGGATTACCAGCAAGGAGGTTATAAAAGATGCTTTTTTACATTTAGGAACCAGAGCCTTTTTTTATATTGACCTAATGCTTTTCTTACCTGCTTGATGCTGGCCCTTCCTGTTGAAGGTAAACCAGCTTACTTTACCTACTAACAGCAACTTTTTTTTTACAATAATAATGTTTAGTACTATCTTCAACTATCCAATGTATAACTCATACTGTCAAGCATTGTTCAACTTGATTTAGGCCTAGGGTGCACATCTGAAGTTCGGCTGAATTCACACTGGCAGTAAGGTTGCATCCAGCGCTTCCTCGTGCTGGGAACCACTGCAAAACTGCTAGGCCTGAAAGTTAACACCGGTTATTAATCAGGTGCCTATGAGTTGCCAGTAGTCATTCAGGAGCAGTAGATGGACCATATTTTTTTAACTGCTAATGTGAACTAAGCCTAACTTGTTACACTACTTTGATTACACTATTACAACACTGCATGGGATTTCACTAATAACAAAACACAGGAACACTAGGAAGTTGGGTTTCAATACATAGCACTAGACCAAAGTATAGGAGGAAGGTAGAACACTGACACAATAATAGGGGGGTTACTGGATATTTATGGCATAAAAAATAAAACAACTAGAAGAACAAAATCTGCAGTGTCTTGCCCCACCCACTGTTTGACCACCCGGCTAAAAATAATTCTGGGGAGAACACTGAAATTCATTGTGAATAGTGCCTCTGGAGAATGCTATAAGCCTTACTTATAAAACATGAACACATGCAATTTTTTACATGGTAATAACATAGTATATAAAAAAAATCTTGGCATGTGATTAAAAGCACTTTTAAAGAACATTGTTGTTAGGGAGTATGGTACATAAGTTAGAAGTATCCTCCTAATAAACGAAATTGTCATAGACAATAATGGAGAGCAGACCCTCTGTGCTTTATGCAGGTTGGAAAGAATTTGACGGGTGCTGAAGATGCCAGAATGCAGTCTTTGGACCAGGGCTTCGAACCAGAGCATGTAAAAATGTTGACAGGGATATTAACAAGAAGAGATAGACCCGTAGCAAGTCAAATGAGAAACAAAACTAAAACCAAAGAAACAGCAAAGCAGGAATGTAAGTGCTAACAGACTGGAGAGTAATGGCCCATTGTAAAGGAATTAGGTGTTTTACACAAAGCCAAAGAAATTAGTTTGACTAACAGACTAGAGCAGGGATGGCCTGTGTAGCTACCAAAATTTTCAATAGGTATATTTCGATCATGCTTATACCTTCTGGTCTGGTCTGATAGAGATCAAGATTTGTAGATCATCCTTCTGCTGATCTGTGACATCAATCCGTGAATGAAAAGATGATGGAAAAATGAGATGCATAAAATGATCTCTCTGGACTGTCTTATGCCAAGCAAACACTGTGATTTTTTTTGTCTCAATGTTTTATCAAATGACATTATGATTGACATCTGAATCAATCTTTTGTACAAAAAAAAAAAATCAACCTGACAAAAAAATTTGCTCTGCCTATTAAATTTGAGATCAACTGTAGTGAAGTAAGGGGTGTGAAGCCAGGTTTAAGGATTATTGTACCAGTATTTTCTTCAATTTCACTTGGAAAAAGGGGATAAAGGGTGTGGATAAGTCCGAAAGGAATTATTATATTTACCAATAAATTTGCAGCTTTTTATTTTGGATCCAGATCTAGAGAGTATTAGAAGGCTATGGTGGGCCACATATTCAATATCAATGGCAGGCCAATAATTGCAAGTGGGGCAAAATAAATACAAACCCAAGACTTTTAAACCTATTTTGAGCGCGCCTTTTTGTCCACTGCCTGAATACTGTCCCCTTTTAAGCTATCTTTCTACATGTGGTTGAGTTAAGCTACAGGCAAAATAATTTCACAACAGCATTTAAAGGATTAATAAAGCCTTCCTGCATTCAATACATTGCAGAAGAGTTGCAACAGTCTGTTCTGTATATCTAAGGATAAGAAAAGTCCTTTCCTCCTCTTGTGTCACTGTCTGTACATCGGTCTGTCATTTGCAACCCCTATTTATTGTACATCGCTGCGTTATATCTTGGCACTATATAAATCCTGGTATTAATAATAATACAAATTATTTAGGATTAAATTGTACGGGAAGAAAAAAAAAATTGGACTAAAAGTGGACCTAAGGTCACACTTTCAGCTTAGGTTTATATATGGTGTAAACTTAAGTTATACTGATCTGAGTTTTAACAATCCCCTTAAACTGTTCAAAAAACGGCTCTGACCCCTCCTTCGGGCTTTACATCACTGCAGCAATTAGGAGAAGGCTGCAAAGGCTCATGGGAAACTGACATAATCAGTTAAAGAGGTTAAAAAAAAGCAGTAAAACAATTTAAACTTTTTTTTAGAAAACATTGAACTCATGAAGCTTCAACAATCATTTTCAGTAAACAGACACACTGAATGCCTTCCACTGCAAACAAAAGATGGCTTTGAAATAGCACACACTATATCTCCATCCTGATCCAAACAGTCATGGAGATGCCAACCACCTACACACAGGTTAACATACAGAATGATGGGTCTTAAACAGTGTGGAAAAAAAGGATAAGAGTGCTATGACAAAAGGACTGGTTCACATTTGAATTTTTCTTATTCAGTATCAAGGGGTGTTACAACAGGTGACAGCCAAAGTGTTTCAGAGTATACACAATTACATACTGTAAAAACTGTACATACTGTAAAATAGAGCACTTACGAAGAAGCTGATGTGAAAGATTTTTTGATAGTTGTCGCTCATCATTAAAACCTCCAACAATATGTAATTCTAGTCTGAAAAAATGAATGTAAAAATTTAAAATGGGATAATTCATAAATACATGCCACAAGGATGAAAGGAAGAAGAAAAAAACTGCATGAATTACTGACAGTTTTCCAGCTAAGTTTAATACTGCTTACCTTCCTTCTGCAGTATTGTGTAAGGATTTTACAGCTTTTATAATGGAAGCCACCTCGTTCTCAGTGTCCGATCCATCACAGTGTGCAAAACAAATAGCCCCACTTCCTACAAAATACAATAATTTCCTATGTATAAAAGATATGTACTGAACAGCCCAAAAGGCCAGTAAAAAAGCTTGTAAATGTATTCTAGTGAATTAATAAGTTTCAGATGAAGCTTGTTTATTAGAGATGCTCTGGATGTAATAGAGGTCTAATAGATATTAGTTGAGCAGTATTAGACCAGCCATTCTCAGTCAGGATTCTGTGCAACCCTAAATTGATCCAAATATTGAGCGCCTTCAAAGTTCTGGGTCCAAATCTACTACACAAATCAAGCAGCATGACAACAATGATCTTTTGTCTGAGCTGAGGTCTGAATAATAAGAGGTGCTGGTTCTTTATTTTTTAAATGTTTTTAGCCACCCCCTTATAATGTGGGTTTATAGTGTGGCAACAAAGATGCATTTATATAAAGATACATGATATTACATAGGTGCCCCTATTTAATGTACAGCGCTGCGTAATATGTTGGCGCTATATAAATCCTGTTTATTAATAATAATAATAATAATAATAAAATACATACAAATTCACAGAAACACTGTGTGTTACAATAATAAAGTTTAAAGCAAATTTTGATCCAATCCTCAGCCTAGTAGTAAAAGGGATGAAATACTAAGCTAAACACATCACTCCTGCCTAAACCCATAGGTATATTTTTAAAGATGAGAAAAAGTGAAAACATATATATAAATAAGACATAAAGGTATATTTAAATGAGACACACACACACACACACACACACTATTTACACACATCTATCCATCCCTATATGTGTGTACAGGTAGTCCCCGGGTTACGAGACAGGGACTTGTTTGTTCTTAAATTGAATTTGTATGCAAGTCAAATAGGTACATTATTTTAATCAATGCAATTAGGACAGATATTTGTCTCAACATATCATTAGGCAGAGTAGTTTCAGTTACTGTATAAAATCCCCACTGCAAGTTAATTATAAACGAAGCAAAAAATCAAAGAAAAGTTACTTGTTAGGGTAGGTGGTATACATAAAGTGTCACAGGTTACAAAACAATCAAAGATGTGAGGTAAAGTAGTTGAAGAGGAAACATCAGTAGATAAAAATTAGGGAGAAATCCAAGATAAATTACATACATGAAAGATGGATACATCTCATCTTGCTCCGGTGAGGATTAAGGAGAGGAAAAAAATTCTGTTATAATGAGGCCAGTTGAAAAGGTGGCAACCCTAGATGGGGAATATATATTAGGAAATAAAGGAGTTTATACACTACTTGGTGTAGTGTATAGAAAAAAAAAAGAAATTTAGTGCAGTACAATAGGAAACTTGTCCAGATGTAATAAGAAAAGATTCATAATAATTTATGTACCAAGTATTGGGTTGATAGAAATAAGTTGAAACCTTGAAACTAAAATTTAGACATTAATAAAAAAAAAATTGTGTTGTATTGGCATGTTAAAGTGGAAGTAAACCCAAAAAACAACCTAAAACAAAAAAATTCACTTACCTTCAAACCCGCAGGGCAGTCGATCCATGCGGAGGATCAGTGTTCAGACTGGCGTGCTAAGCGCTGCATTTTCTCTGTTCTTCGGGTTCTTCTTCCTACGTCACACGATGCAGGTGTGAGATCCGGTGACATAGATGGGAAAAAACTGTACATGCGTGAGATCGGCAATTAATTTCCCTTTTTTTGTGAAAGGACTACTTCTGCCCATGCCCTAAATGCTCGGGCATGCGCAAAAGCAGCAGCCAAGAGCCTCTTGGGATGCGTGACGTAGGTATTCCAGAAGACTCTGAGCTTCTGGGTGATCGGCAATTAGGGAACCGTGCTGCATTTAAAAAAACACTAACAAACAGAATTTTTACCTTATATAAAAGGGTTGTCTATCCTTTTATGTAAAAGTGAAATTTATGAGTTTAGGTATGCTTTAAGTATTTTTAAATAAATATTTTAGAGAAATGTAATGTTTTTGGCTTATGTATATAAATATTTGCCAACATAGAACACTCTTAACAAGTGCTCAGAAGAACTAATGTGTATATTTATTATTTACTACAAGAATGATTTAACCACTTTAGATTTAGAGCTGCAGACACTCCAAAACCATAAAGTGCAGATTAATAATTCTGCCACCTTCCTTGAAAAATCTTAAAAGGATCTTAAGATGCATTTGGAAAAATACAACACAAATATTTTTACCAAAAAGGAAAAAAAACTTCAGAGAGATAAATGGGATACCTCTCCAACTAAAAGAACCAATATACCTCCCACTACCCTACAACTTCCCTTACCACAGGTGTCCAATATGATATCACTTCTTCACCAATCCAAACCACTACTACTGACACTTTCCAGAAATGTTAAAAAAACAAAACAAAAACCATACATGTATCAAATACTTTGTGCCCTGACTTACCTTTCTGTTATTGTAATTTTTACTCTATTATGTTCATTTTCTTTTGTATTTTTTTGTCATTTAAAAATAAAAAAATAAAATACTTGTAATAAAAAAAGAAAAAAAAATGGAACTGCACCTAAAATGAGGGGTTGCTCAAAGAAACTTCTCAAAAGGAACTATCGCCATGTAAGATCCTTAGATAGACAGGAAATGCTATCTCAGGGTCCAACTAAACCCAAAGAGGAGGTTACTCATATATTTACACTGTACCATAGACATCACAATACCTTCTGAAAGATTTGCAACTATCTTATATAAAATTATTAGCAATACACCACAGATTGTGTACATAAAGATCCCTCCCTAAGGGACCAACTGGTGAATAACCATTTCACTTCAGAAATGACCAAGTTAGATTCCAGACCCAGGGGCACCTACAAATGTGCTCACTGTCCTTAATGTTATTGGATTAATGAAACTCAATGCTTTCCTCTACCACAGTGGTGCCCAACCTTTTACACCTTAGGGCCACTGTTTGAGATAAAACTTGTTGGCCACAACCCAAACAAACAATATAGATGTATGTTTAAAATTAAAACAGTTTTAATTTAAAATCTTTAATTAAATTGAAATGTTTCTAGGTATTGTAATGTACAAGAAATGACAAATTAAGAATTTTGCACTCACCATTTGATACAAAACTAAAGCTATCATACAGTGCTGGCTGGTCATATATTGCTCCCTGATCACCCATTCCAATACCAAAGTGCAGAAACTACACCATACAATGCATCTTGTCAGTTATAAGGGGCCACTAACCTTCTTTGTAAAATCTCTGCAATGGATCCCTCCAGAGAAATGAACTTACTGTGACAGATAGGCAAGAGGTGCATGCTCTTACTAGTACATTTTCAGGTCCCTACATCTCCCTGTTTCTGAGAAATTAGGGTTCACAGAAGGTAAAGTGGCCAGATATGTGTGGCATGGTATGACAGGTATTAGTTATTCGTATCTTGTGATGGCTCCGTAGTATTGAAATTTTAGGGGGAGTTAGTCACATGAGTCCTACACTTGCAATTACCCCTTCCTTACAAAAAAAAAAAAAAAAATCGGGTTCATAGAGAGTAAGGGGATAGCTTTGTGTGGCAGGGTAGCGAATCGGGTTCATAGAGAGTAAGGGGATAGCTTTGTGTGGCAGGGTAGCGTGATGTGAGGAGTATAAAATGTTATTGGTGGTGGGGGGGGGGGGGGAGCATTTCCTACTGGCTCCCACATTTCCAGTTGCCAAGATCCCTGTTCCAGAAAAATAGGGGTTCAGGGAGGTAAGTGGCCAGCTATATGTAACAAGCACCCCAGCAGCCGCTCAGTCTGTCCCAACACAGCATCTGAAGATTTGACTTCAGGCAGCAGCGAGCGGTTTTGAGCGTCGCACCCTAGCCAGGGTTCTATGCCACGAGGAAGGGGTAACAACCTCACCACCAGTCTGAACCAATTTTGTGACTAAGCCACAGCACAGAGCGAATTGGCATTACCCTAATCCTCATTGCCATGGATGTGGCCTTCAGGGGTCCCTAACATTCAAACTCAGTTTGGGGACCCTGGTCTTGAAATAGTCCCCTTAATGTGAAAATATCCCTGATTAATATTAGGGTTTTAAGGCAACTTGGTATAGTTAGGGGACTGAAAACTTAATAGCAGCTCTCAAGGTCCCATGTGTACCGTAAAAATTTCACACTGGTACGACAAACAGTAAAGAAGATATGAAGGTTTATGCATAGGATATTAACAACGGCATGGACACACACACAGCTCTCAAGCTGCTGCTGCTGCTGGGATTATCTCAAAGTACAAGGTGGGCAGGGAGCAGCCACAGTGGATTGTGGAGGTCTATAGTACACTCCCACTTCCAGGGAGCTTACACTGAGCATGCTCAGGAAGCTTCCCTTTACTAGTAGCTTGAGCTCATTCAAAAAAAAAAAAAAAAAAGAAAAAGGACATGTGCTTGCCCCATTTCCCGCAAGACAGCGAGCAGAGAGAGCAGAGAGAGAATGAGGAAAGGGCCGGGTGTGGCCCGCAGGCCGTAGGTTGGGCACCTTAACTCTACCGAATGGTGATGTCCATTTCCTATGACATTTTGTTAATTATGAAACAAGTGGTGTCATCTATTTGATTCATTACAAATTCTACTTAGGAAAAACAAAGAGAATGTTCCTTACACCTCCAAACCCCTGAGGCGGTGACATCAATACAGTACTATTACAACATAAAACCAAATAGATTTGGTTTTAAGACCAAATAGATCTAAAAAAGCAATTTGATTCTATGGTGTAAATGATCATTTTGAATACTTCTTATAATAACCCTTTTATCATTTAGTGGAACAACTAGCTCAGTTTTTTTTTTAGTCCAACTACCTTGAAAACAGACTCACTAAGCTCTTTCACCATATTTCATTATTATATCAAATTATCTGTTGACATATCCAATACTTAAATCTCTTTATTTTTGTTATCTTCTCTTTCCTTATGTTAAATATGTTTTTAAAAACATTTTTTATTGATTTACTCTACTTCTGTAAAATGCCAGGATTATTATATTACTATTTATTTACAGTAGTACCTCGGTATACGTCCACTTTGGAAAAGGTCCGAACTGGCATACGTCCTGTTTGGACGCGAAACATTTTGCTTGGTCGACCTTTGTTTGGAATATGACTTGCGTGCTAGAACTTGTATGGGTCAAAATGAGTTACGACACTGTGCGCTACTCTTGTCTTCCTCTCACGAGACAAAGCCATGACTTCCCACAAGAGTCAGTACGCCAGTTGCTACTATTTACTGAACAATCCGCAGTATAACTCTATGTGAATTTTCACTTGATTTTGTGTTTTTTTTCTAGTAAATTGCTTTTGTATTTATGTATTTTAGTAATAAAAAGTGTTTAAATATTTTATAAAACCCCATCAATGTATAATATGCCAATAATAGGATTTTTTTTCATGAATAACGGATTATTCATTTTCCCTTTATGTCTTCTTATAGGAAAAATTTGTTTGGTAGACGTCCTGTTTGGTATAAGTCCAAGTATCTGGAACGTAGGAATACCGAGGTACCGCTATTATATATATATATAATATATATATATATATATATATATATATATATATATATATATATATATATATATATATATATATATATATATATAGTTGCTTCTTTGATATAAAAGACAAAATGAATTTTTGGCTTTCTCCCTGATATGTTCGCACAGATTGAGTTATTTATTACACTTTATGTTGTTCAATGTATATATCTATATATAAAAATCTTTTTCTTTGCCACAAACATATAGCAGGACCTGTTCTGTTGTACGACTAACTGAGGTTGTGTTTTTACTGTTCCCATACTGACATTCTCAAAATGGTAGTTTTCTGTCAAACCTAAAAATTAGTCACTTATTGCCAACTTCCCTAAATCTGCTTCATCAGGGAATAGTTATGTACAAAACAAATGATTAAAGTATACTAAATAAAAATACAAATAGACAGTTAGTATGAAATGGTGCAACTTAAAACTGGCCAGGAAACAGCACAAATAGCATGGAAGGCGATCATGACAGGACAGAACGATATTGATAACATTCAGTTAGAGCTGCAAACACTTAGAGATCAGTTGGAAAATGCTGAAAAGCGTGCCGGGTGAAGTAACATGAAAATCAGAGGTATTCCAGAACGTGGATCTTACTCCTGTGGTCACAGCGCTACTTAGTGACCGACATTCCATCTGAACATCTCAAACTGGATAGGATCCATAGGGCCTTATCCCGCAAGTCTACTGATGGTCCTTCTAGAGATGTCATCATTAAATTTCATCATTAAGACAAGGAATAGATCAGCCAGGGGAAAGATTCCCTTACTTATCAGGATTTCTCCTATCAAGTCTTTATGGACTTATCACAATCAACCATCCAAAAGCAGGGAGCCTTAAAGCCCTATCTTCGGGTTTTACAAGACAATCATGTGCTTTATTGCTGGGGATTTCCATTTAAATTACTGTTTACTTATCAAAATAATCCTTATTTAGTGGTTACTGCGGCTAATTTGCCGAAATGTCTTATTGACTTATCTTTATATCCTATGAATAATTCCTCTCAATCCCCCAAATCAAGCGTTGTCTACCTCTTCAGCCCATCAAGATGTACCATTAAAGAAATTCCTAACTAAAGATACATCTTGTTCCAAGGACTTGGGATTTTTACAAATTCAATCTTTTCGGAAAGTGGCTGATGGCTGAATCCTGATGTATAGTCTTAATAGGCTGCTTTGTAGATGGCTTGCAGTCTTATATCTTTTGTTTTGGAATTTTTTTTAAAATTAATTTTCAAACGCCTGGTTTATTTTTTCTAATTGAAATATCCGTCTAGTTGTTTTTTTTTTTGTATACATCTCTGTTTATACGATTAGGGTGGTCAATGCCCCAGTAATACCTTTGCTCATGGTGATACATGTACCCCCCCTTTTTTTGTCTTTGCCGACCTCGATTTTACCAGTTCTTTGAAACTGAGGGTTAGCCATGATGCACTACGGTGCCTCCCTTCACATGGTTCTTCTGTGTTACTTTTGTTTATGTTCATTTTTTTGTGTTTCTTACAGTGTTTTTTGTCTTGTTTTGGCATTTTTTTTCCATTATTATTGAATTTCTTTTTTTTTTCTTTGCATGTTTTGTTAGCTATTATGCTGTTCTGTTTCATAATTTGTTCGTTATGTGTTTTAGATGGCATTGAAGGTTTTACCTAAATGTTCAGGGAATGAATTTTCCTCATAAAATGTCTACTATATTTAATTATATATGGTCCCAAAAATTAATATCACTTGTTTGCAGGAGACCCATATTTCTTCAACCTCTGCGTTAGGATATTTACTTCATTCTTAACCTCTATTTTATCAAGCAAATGCTACAAATAAGAAATGTGGGGTCTTAAATGCAATACATAAATGTACTCCTTTTATCTGCCACAAATTTTTGACCCACAAGGTCAATAGTTATTTTTTTTGGGATCTATTTTAGATAATACCATCAATATTTGTACATATTATGCCCCCAAGACGCAGCAATTAGTTTTTTTTCACATTTGTTTACCATTTTAAACACTCATTTACAAGGTACTATTATTTAATGTGGGTACTCTAATCTGGTCTTAAATTCGAAAATGGATAGATCTACGCCAGATAATTGAGTTTCTAACAAGGAAATACATTGTGTTTCTTCTTTGTTAAGAGATTTGGGTGGAGGGAGTCTTATCTCGTGGCAAAGATTACACTAATTTTTTTCATTCACATGCCCCTCACTTCCGTAAAGATCATATTTTTGTTTCTAGAACTTTCTCAGAACACAACAAAAATGTTATGCTAATAATAATAAAATTGGTACTATGTTGGCCAACAAGTTGCGTAACATTTGTAAACATCGACCTGCGATTTCTCTACGTACTAGAAACCACATCTATACTTCTAACCCAGAAATATCCTGGAGGAATTTCAATACCAATTATATAAATTGTATAGCGCACCGCCTGAAATCTTTTCTACCTGTGCCCAATCTTTTTTTATCTAAAGTGCGTCTTTCGATGTCTTCTAAACAGGAAAATTTATTGGGCGCAGATATAACCATTTTAAAAGTGCTAGCTGCAATTAAAACACCTAAGGTTGGTAAGAGGGGTGGCTCAGATGGGTTTACAACATTCTTTTACAAGAAAATGGCTGATTATATTATGCTGCACTTAACTACTCTTTATAAACATTTTAAGACGGGCTATTTCCTGGTCGGGCTATGTTACAAGCACAAGTGGTAATGATCCCTAAACCAGGCAAGGACCATCTTAGTTGGGCTAATTATAAGCCCATTTTGTTGCTTAACCCCCCTAGCATTCTAGTCCTGTCAGTTTTTTGATGCAAAAATTGATCCTAATATTTTTGCATAGAAATTTTTTTTATATTGTGGGCCTGTAATTCTTAGGATTAACTCCCGGGTATATTAATTATATTTATTATATTCATAAATTATAATATAATACATAATTATTAATTGTAATGATAAAAAATAATGAAATAATAGACCGACACAGTGTAAACAAAAAAAAAAAAATATCAAAAATTTCTCACTGAAATATTGCAAAGGTGCAATATTATTGATAAATAATAATATAAATTAAATGCAGATTTTAGAAAAAAAAAAAATTTACATTTTTAGTAGACATCCTGGTGTGGTAGATTTTGAAGCAGGGTGCTGCACAACGCCCAACATCACAGTCAGGACAGTAGAACATGGTTTCCTTGCGTTTCTTCCTTCCTCTGTCATCGGTCTTTGAGCAGCAAACCATCCCTGTAGGTGCTGCCTTTTTCTGGTTTGGTGGGATGTATTCAACGAAGTGACAACCAGTAAGCGTTCTGGGTTGACAACGGTGGAAGCACTACGCAGGTCTATTCATAGCCACTGATTGTGTTTGGTGATTCTTGACTATGGATTCAGAACTTGCAAAATTAAGTCTGAATGATTCACAGGCCTCTATTTTTTTTGTACAAAACGTAAGCAGTCCATAGGCACTGCTCAACTAGATGGCTAAAAATCTTTTTGTAGTACTTCCTTTGCTGTTTACTCATCGCTGGATAAAATGTCATGGCTTGGTCAGCTCTGTCGACACCTCCCATGGTGTTGTTGTAGTCAATCACACCTGTGGCTTCATCACTTCTTTCCCACGTTTTGTGTGTACCAGAATGGTGGAGTCATCATGGACAGTACTCATCAGGCACACATCTTTCTTGTCACGCCATCTCAGGGCCATCATCTTTCCTTTCTGCCAGGCAACAATTTCTCCTGTCTTCTGCTTCCCTTTTGCAATCAGTGATGGCAGATTGCGCCGGTTAGCCCCAACAGTTCCATTAGCATCTGCTGTGTTGCGGAAGGAACTCATAAAGCTTAGAAGAGGTGTAGAAATTGTCAGTTGTGACACAATAGCCCTGACCTAGCAATGGCTCAATGAGGGATAGCACTGAAGATGTTGCCAATCCATAATGGCTGTATCCGGGGTTGAACTGTGTCCCTTTTCCAGTGTACAGTACTAAAAAAAAAAAAAAATAAATAAATAAATCGGTATTCTGGCATGACTGTGCCAAAGAATGGAGTGACAATCATTTAATTCTTGGATCAGTACCACTTCAGCACAGGCTTACCCACAACTCCCTGCAGGATCACCAATCCCAAAAACAGCCAAATGTCATCCTTTGTCACAGGTTCCCACTTTCTGCTTCTTGCAAACCTCAGGTGTGGAGCACCTTGTTGTTGTCCAGCGTACCTGCATAAAGCAAAATAAAAAAAGTATTTTGGGATATGTTCTTTTATAGTGTGAAGGTTGCAAGTAGTATGTTAGCAAACACAGAGCAGCATATATGTTTACATTAAAAAAAAAAATTACTAAAAAAAAAAAATTTAAAAAGTTAGCAAACACAGAATGGCTTACCTGTTTGTCTCCGCAACAATTTTTGATAACTTCATCGGTCAAAAACAACTTCAGGTGTGCCAGGGGGTCCGTCGCATTCAGCTTCAATTTTCATCCCAGGTGCACCGGTAAATGGAAATCTTGGCGGTGCTGCCTGGTCCGGATCAAGGTCAATAGGACACCATGTGCGCACAGCACTGACCTGGTCTAGAATCATCGCTCAGTTCACTTTCACTGTCCGATGACAAATTTCCTGGTGAATCACTATTGCGTGATTCCACAAGGGACTCCAAATCGCTATCGCTGCTTTCAAATTCCTCCAAAACAGCGCTTGCTCCAGGGAGATGCCTTTTGGATGCCATGTGGTCTCCAGCAATCAGTCAGGAGCAATCAAGGTCAAAGACAAAGTGATGAAATGATACATTCAGGAAGTGATTTATAAGTCATCAAATGGTCAGATCAAGGTCAGGGCTAATAGTGGGCAAAATGTAAATCAGGGCACTGGGCAATGATGCTTGGTGCACTAAAATGTTTTTTTTTTTTTACTTTTGTGTTTTGCTGTGTATTGGAAAAAAAATTTCAAAGCAGATTACATAGTATTCTGAAGCTGCTCAGATCGAAGCTGATCGGATCACCCGGAGATCAGCCTGCGAGCAGCTATAGTAAATTCCAGGGGTGATGCCAGTGGGAAATCCCATTCGTGATCGCATCTGCAGTTAGATGTGATGCACCATGCAGAAATCCTGCATAGTGCATCATATCTAACTGAAAATATGCGCAGCGGCGTGGCTGGGACCCGGGTGGCATTTAAAAGCAGATTACACGATAATCTACTATTAAATTTCCCGCCCGGCCACGCCTCCCAACAAACAGGCACCACGATCTTCTGATCACCGCTGGAGTGTGGGGCAGAGACGGCTAGACGGCTCGGCACCCCCCAGATCCCTTAACAGCTCCTACAGTAGCGGCACTCGGCAGCCACGCTACACACAAGCTGTCCAGGCTCCGGACTTCTCTCTTCTTCATCTAACGATGGTGGGCAAATCAGGGGTGAAGGCGAAGGACCGCAATCCACACTCTCAGTCCCAGCGGCCGGCCTCCAAGATGGCGGCTCCCCGAGACATGCACGTGGCTGCAGGCTCTGCATTGCTGGAGAGCGAGCAAGTCTCTCCCAAAAGGTATGGACGGGGGACCAGTGGACAGGGAGTGGGAAGGGAGTTCTCCCCACTCCTCACCTGCCAGCACCCAGGACATGCAGGATTCCCCCAGCCTTTACATTTCACAGCCCCCCCTCCCCCTCAGCATTGTCCTTGCCTGTAGTGCAGGGCTCTAGGTCTATTCCAAGAGAGGATTTGACTTCTCATAGTCCACATACCCTAACCCATGCAGGATCCCTTAGCCTCTTCACCCCCCTCTGACCTCCCTTTGGTGGAGAATAGGCTGTATTTTAACCTGGCCGAGTTTTTGCAAACAGAGTTGGCTAAAGTTATAGAGACTATCACATCTGAGCTACGCCAAGATTTACAGAATCTGGGCACCAGAATTGATGTATTTGACAAAAAAGTGGATGAAACGGTGACACGGGTTAACCAGAATTCCAAGGAAATTTCAGTCTTGCATGACCGGATTGAGGATCTGCAGCTTAAGCTTGATGACTTGGAAAACAGGTCTCGTAGAAATAATTTCAGGATCAGGGGCCTCCCTGAATCAGTGAAAGATGTTACAGAGGCTGTGCGCCTACAAGATCTCTTACCCGATTTACCAGAGTCACACTTTGTAATTGACAGGGCGCAAAGGGCTTTGGTGGCCCCTAGGCAGGATGGCCCACCCAAAGATGTAATAGTCAAGCCCCACTACTTTTCCACGAAAGAAGCCCTATTGAAAGTAACCAGGGGCATGGATCATATTGAGATGGAAGGCCACCCGATACAAAAAAATTTTCTGACATAACACCATTTACTATTGAACGCAGGAGGGCGCTTAAACGCCTATTGCAAGTCCTGATTGATCATAAGATTAAATATAGGTGGGCTTTCCCTTTGAAATTGATTTTTCAGCCCCAAGGGAAGAGTTTCTCCTTCTCCTCTTTTGAGGAGGGAGAACAACTTCTTAAGGATTTGGAACTAATCCAGAGGGCGGATGTTCCCCATACTTTAAGCAAGGAAGCCTCCACATCTTTTTACCCGCTATGGAACAACGTCAAGACATCTGGGAAACACTCTCAGAAGACGCCTTGAAAATGTTTGCAGGACGCTATCCTGAAACAGTTTTTGATTACTGGCACTTTGTTGAGTTTTTGCTAAGTATGTCCGGGTGCCTTAATCTGGTAGTTAATATGATGCAGTACAAATACTGATGGTTTGCTGTTTCTTTGCACTTTTACCAAGGCTTCGGGTTATTGAGGCCCCTGATCAGCCTCTATTTCATTATCTGTAATTATGACCCCATGGTGGGGCGTCTTTGTTAATACTGGTCAGTGTTGTCCTGGTCATTCCTTTCTCTCCCCCCCCCCCTTTTTTTTGTGTGCGTTTTATTGGGCTTTCTGTTCAGTGACTGCCGAGCCATTATCAAGCATGTGATTTCCTCAGGTTACTGTGTTGTTGTTCTGCAAAATTGGGTATGATGGGAACAGATGCCTCAGTATTTATATTTTCAAGTGATGTGGGTTCCGGGGGGGGTTATACATGCCCTCAACCAACAGGGATTCTTGTTCGGGTCTTATTTATTTGTTTTGACCCGGCCGGACTCTCCCTGACGAGATGGAGCTTGCTCGAGCTCCTAGGTGCACGGGAGGTGGGGTTTCCCCCTCCCCCCCGAGATCCGGGACCCTGTGTTTCCCGGGGTCGGGGGGGGGACCGGATTCTCCTTGGTTTACAACATCATCTTCTGGTGCCTTGGTTGGTTGTTAATTGTTTATCCTTTGTTTATCGTTTGTCTGTTGTATTTTTTTTTGTTTTTGTCTCCCCATGGCTCCCTCATTTTTCTCCTTACCCCAAGAGGAAGTTTGAACATGGCGCCACTTGTAATACACACTCATGATGACTGAGCATCCCGCGGTGCAAACAACCCACACAAAGCTAACATTGCTTTCCCATAATGTTCAAGACCTTAACCCGCCGATCAAGAGATCTAAAGCATTTCACTACTATAACTCCTTGAAGGTGGATATTTTAGCTTTGCAGGAAACACATTTCTCCAACAACTTGGTTCCGAGGTACTTTCATAAAAACTACCCTATCTTTTACAATGCGAACTCAGATAAGAAGAAATGTGGGGTTCTTTTGCGTTTTCGAAAGAGCTTGAACTTCGCACCTCAGGAGGTCTTTAGGGACCCAGGTGGTTGTGTGGGATCACAGCTCATTACAGTAGTATCGTACTATGCGCCCATGAGGGTCAATTGGCATTTTTCCATGCCTTTCCAAGTGAGATTTGTGATATCTCTTATCCTGTTAGGGGACTCTAATCTGGCTCTGGATCATATCCTAGATAAATCTAAATTAAGCAGATATAGATATCCTCCGAAAAAAAGTCAAGGCTTTTCTCTCTTGCTAAGAAACTATGACCTTATAGATTGTTGGCGGGAAATGAATCCATCGGTCAGGGACTATACCTATTTTTCAGTGGCCCATAACCAGTACTCCCGTATTGATCATGGGTTTGTTCAGTCTCAAATGCTCCCTAATGTACTTGGGGCCCGAATTTTGTCAACCCCTTGGTCCGATCACAAACCCTTAGCACTGTATCTGACGGGTTTGAGCCCGCCTCAGGTCGGATTCCGCTGGAGATTCAATAAAAGTTTTGACTCAGATACACTGGTAAGAGGGGAGATAGAATCGCTATTACGTGGCTATTTTCAGAATAATGTTGCGAGCGAGACATCCCCTGCTGTTAATTGGGAAGCCCATAAAGCTTATATCAGTGGGGAGTTGATCAAAATAGGGGCGTCACGCAAAAGGGCACATAATAAACTGATTGACACCCGTCTCCAAGAATACCACAGATTGCAGCGACAACACAAGACCACCCCCCTTTCTAGGCTGAAATCCCAGCTGGATCTTAATGACTAGGGCAGAGAAATCAATACGCTGGACAGCTCAGATTTTTTCTGTGGAGCGACAAACCGGGAAGCCTATTGGTTAATAAACTTAACCCTACGCCTAAGACCCTTCCTAAAATTAAGGTCAAGGATGGTAAGTTATCAGAAAACCCTGAAAAAATTTTGGCCGCTTTTGAGGACTTCTATGGTCGTTTATACAGCTCCAAGGAATTGATTTCCAGAGCAGGAATTGAAGGGTTTCTTGGCAGGATTGACCTCCCTAAGCTGCAACCAAAACATAAAGCTATCATGGAACGTCCATTCACAATTGAGGAATTGAATGGGGCTCTTAGATTCATTAAATTGGGTAGCTCGCCGGGGCCGAATGGTTTTTCCAATTTGTACTACAAAACATTCAACCCAGTATTGGCGCCGCATCTGGTCGCTGACTTTAATTATCTGCGGGAGGGGAACCCCTTAATAGGCGATGCCAATAAAGCATTTATTAGTGTGATCCCCAAACTGGGAAAAGATGCATCAGAGATAGCCAATTATAGGTCCATTTCCTTAATAAATTGTGACCTCAAAATTATGACAAAGATCCTGTCTACAGGACTGGGCTCCTTTTTAGGAGCATATATCCATCCGGACCAGGTGGG
This sequence comes from Pyxicephalus adspersus, assembly GCF_032062135.1. NCBI lineage: Eukaryota > Metazoa > Chordata > Amphibia > Anura > Pyxicephalidae > Pyxicephalus > Pyxicephalus adspersus. Next base: position 77,008,575 of record NC_092864.1, on the reverse strand, counting down.
CTTTATGCAACACAGACAGGCTCCAGACCAAACAAGAAGGGCTATTGACCTTATATCGGTGGTTAACTCCAGCTGGGACGGGGGTCTCCCAAGTCAAGCTATGTTGCTTTTCTTGGATGTCCAAAAGGCTTTTGACAGTTTATCCTGGAGGTACCTATTTTGGGTTCTTTCCGGAATTGACTTTGGGACCCACTTTACTAATTTGTTGCTAGCGCTGTATGACGCTGACGGCGATCCAGGAAAAATTTGACTTCAGCTGGCATAAGGACTCTGTTCAGTATTTAGGCATCCAGTTGACCCCTGCATATAGTAATCTCTACAGACTTAACTATGCGCCCCTATTTAAATAAACTCTACGCGGATCACCAGCGGTGGTCCCTCTCCCCTCCATCGTGGCTGGGACGGATAGCTGCTATTAAAATGAATCTGCTCCCTAGACTAATTTATCTATTTCGCACTCTCCCTGTTCAGGTTCCTACTAAGGAGATAGCACTCCTCCAGTCTAGAATAATGAGGTTTATATGGGCAGGGAAAAAGGCCAGAATCCGAAAAGATGCCCTATTTGCTCCTAAGTGCATGGGAGGACTGAGAGTACCCCATTTGAAATAATACTATGTGGCGGTGCAGGTGGCACAATTTTCGCTAAGCTCTTTGCATGGAGCCTGACCTCAATGGGTTGAGATAGAGAACCAGGATTGCTTTCTGGGCTTTATAGAATCCCTTATGTGGTGCAAGGAAGGGTCTGGGAGAACCTATAAAATGCCCGGCTCTGTCTCACTCAGCTTTGGGATAAATTCAGAGATCACCCGAAACTATCCTCCCAGTCATTAATCTCTAACCCCACTCTGGAATAACCCGGATTTTCCGCCGGGCCAACACTCGGTCAACTTTAATTGGTGGATTTCCAAGGGCTTTAGACGGGTGAAAGATATGATAGATGTGTGCAGAGTCTTTACATGGGACCACTTGACCAGTAAATTTGAAATTCCTTCAACAGAACATTTTCGCTATAGACAATTAACCTCATATAAATACGATAATTAGACAGGCCCCGAGACCTCTGCGATCCTCCCCATTCAAAAGCACATGCTCCTCAATAGCTACTACAAGAGGATAAATTTCTGTTATTTATTTGGCCCTAGTTGCCCCTGCCAACAAACTACAATATATGCTAGACTGGGAATCTGAGCTGGGTACCTCATGGGAATTAGAAGAGTGGTGGGATATGATATATTCTCTTTCCAAGGTCTCTTTGAACTCTGCTGTGGTGGAAGCCACTACAAGGTGGCTCTTAGGTGTTACCTCACTCAGGCTAGACTAGCAAAGATGTTTCCATCGGCCTCACCCCAATGTTTCCGAGGCTGTGATTCCAGGGGCTCTATGTTGCATATTTGGTGGTCCTGTCCGATTGCTAGGGTATTTTGGGACGAGGTGTATAGATTGATTTCTAGAATTTTAAAGCAGGAGATTTGTAGCACAGTGGAGGCGGCCCTGTTTAATAAGCTTGCTGTGACCCTCCTTAGACCTACGATGAAACTGATCAAACTGATCTTACTGGCGGGCAGAATATCACTGGCCAAGGCATGGAGATCATCCTCGATACCCCTGGATCCCATTATCACCAAATTAAATTGGATTGAGGTGAATGATAGACTTACTCATACCCTAAAGAACTCGTTGGACAAATTTGATGATATATGGGAGCCTTGGATTTCTTTCAACAGAACAAGGCTGTTGATCTATGTAACATTGATTCTGGGCATGGCGAACTGATCAGGCTCACCTTTCAAATTTCCTCTTCATCCCCCCCCCC
>NC_092864.1:77000453-77006689 GCF_032062135.1 Pyxicephalus adspersus | reverse complement strand
TTTCAGACACGAGATTGGTTCCTGCACTGTTCTAACAAAGCTTATTAATGTTGTCTTCTTCCTTCCTGGTATATATACATCGGTTTCTAATGTGCCTTATACTAAATGTATAAATGGATGAGATGAATACTTTTGTTTGGGCACTGCTGAAAGTGTTCAGTGTTTTTCATGTACGTGCATATATGATGTGTCTGTGATTCTTATAATGATACCATTGTTGTTGATTTATTTTTTTGAAAACTTTAATAAAAATACAAAAAAATTTTAGCTAAAGTACTAGCCCTTGACTGAATGGGTTCTTGCCCTATTTGATCCATAAGGATAAGAGGGCTTTATACCTGGGCAACAAGCTTCCGATAGTATTCGTCGCACAATATTATTAAATTACCTGCCCAATTAAAAGCTTATGCTTGTCTTTAGATATGAATAAGGCTTTTGAGTCAATATTTTGGCCGTACTTAAAATTCGCCTTGAAATAAAATCTGGGTAAGGAATTAATTTCTTGGATAGATGCTTTATACCATTGTCCTACTACGTCAGTTAAATATTGAGGTTATGCTTCCAAGCCATTTAAAAATGTTTGGGGCACTAGGCCATTTATCTCTGTTACTTTTTGTAATGGCATTGGAGCCCCTTGCAGCACTAATTAGACAAAGCGATGAAATTCCAGGGTTTCAAACTTCATACTACATCCATAAGATTTCATTATTAATGAATGATATTTTGGTATATATCACTTCTCCTCATGTTTCTTTATCATGAGCACTAAAGATCTTTTCTAGGTTTGAAACTATCTCGGGGCTAAAAATTAACCCCTCGAAATATTCGGCTTTGAATGTGTCCTTGTCTTCCACAGATTTGAAAACTCTTCAAACTAATTACCCATATAAATAGCCTTATCTTGGTATCCAAGTTGTTGCAGATCACAAGGCATTGACAAATGGCACATGACAAAGCTAATTACGTGCCCCCAATTAGATCACTTTGTGCACTTTTGAAATCCTGGAATATGCCTTATGTTTCTTGATTTGGACGTATACACGCGGTTTTATCCCCAAGATCCCTTAATGCTATGCGGGTCCTTCCAATACTTTTTCCCTATAAGATATGCCAAATTCTTTAGAATGAGGTTCTGTGGTTCATTTGGGTATCTGGTATTCTATCTATTAATAGAAATGTGCTTTTTCAACCTTAATTGTCGGTCTTTGAGTGCCTCATTTATATTCCTATCATAATGCATCCCAAATAGCTCCTTTCATTTCTATTCATAATAAAGACTGTCCTTTATGGGCACTGATAGAGGCAACTCTTGTTTATCCCATCTCTTTATCTAATTTGATTTGGGGCCCCACATCTGTTAGACCTAAGGATATGAGTCCTTTTTGACACATATGCTAAAGATCTGGGATTCGGTTAAGAATAGGGCATAGGGCATCAGTGGATATTGTTCGTCTATGGACTTATTTCACAACCTTTTCGAACCAAGCCTCACCAATATAACTGACTTCATATGGTGGACCCAGCATTCTACAGTTGGTTCAATGTTCTCTGGTTTAGGGATACATTCATTTGCTTATCTCAAGGAGAAGCATGAAATACCTAATCGAGAGCTTTTCTATTATTTGCAAATATGTCATTTTGTTTATAGTTTGTATAGAGGACTGCAGCTCCCTTTAACTCTTAACATGTTTGAACAAATATGCAGATGTGTACTATATCTTTTCTATATGTCTTTATTGTAAGTACATGGTTTACGAAGCCTTCATGCTATTTAGCAGCATGTGAAAGGGAACTTTCTATTGTTTATTCATAGGACAATGCCTCTAGCTTGTGGCAAGCTGTTCCCAAAAGTTCAAGAATTGTGTTAGCGTTAGAAAACTTCTACAAGGTTCTCCTTGTAAAAAGGTACTATGGGCCATATCCGTTGGCTTTGTCCCAAAGTATTAAGGTTATGGATAAGGGTGTATCATATGATCTACTCTGTATTGTGTATCCAAATGTCCTCGACATCATATATAACAGGATTCCCCCCCCCCCCACACACACACAAATTTTTTTCTATCTTTTTAAAAACCATGTATGTATTTTTTTTTTCTTTTATAACTATGTTTTGTTGTGATTTTATTCTATTCTGATCAGTGCTGTGGAGCTAACAGCTGTTTTGCACTCTTTCTCATGTACTGGTCTGTTTTTTTCCTTTATTGTTTTATTTATCTATACATAGACAATACATTACATTGTGCTATATCTATACATAGATCTCCCCAGAAGTTTTTAGCCGGTTGCTCCGCCCAGCTGCTCTGAATACCCCGCCCAGCTCTCGGCAGCTCTCATCCTCGGAAGCATGGATCTCAGTGAGGCTGCTCTGTGCCATCTGTGCCATCCGTTCAGAGGATTGCTACGATGAGAGGCGAGCACATAGTTCAGCTTTCATGTGAAGGAGACACAGGCAGCCCTGCCCCCATCTCATAGCACGAGCTTGGATTTCTGTTTAAAACAAATCTGCCTGTGAAATGTATCCACCTCTAGCTCTGCCTGTGAATTCTGCATCCTCACAGCTCTGTGTGTACAAACCTCCATATCTCCTAAACTGTATGTCACAATGACCTGTAATTTTCTGGGTGTACAGGGGACCCTCATAGATACTAGTTATTACAATTTCAGCCCCCGAGCTTTAAAGAATTTCAAGATATGGGGGCCACAAATGTAAAATGTTACAGAATTTGAACTTTGGGGTTGCTGTTTCAGAGGAAAGTGCAACTAGGAGTCCTAAATTGAAAGTGCAAATTGGGGACCCCAAAGCCACTAACATAGCAAGGAGCATTAGGGTGGGCCCCTAAATATATACCTACCTGTCACAAATCTATACTTATGAAACTACTGTCTGCTTCTCTTCTTTGTACTTCTCTTAATTCTGGAGAAATTGGGGTTTGAGGTAAGATGCAGACAGATGTGTAACAGAGCAGGCAGCACATTTTGCTAGGTGGAGATTTATGCTCTCATATTGCCATAGTAATTACATTTTCAAAAGGTTTAGCCACAAGTGTCCCCCACTTGCACCTACAGTTTCAGTTTCCCATGCCTCCAGGTGTACCTTAAAAATTTCAACTTAATACAACCAACGGTTTAGGAGATCTGAAGGTGTTAGGCTGCAGAATATGACAAGCAGCTTTTACACACACATACAGCTATCGCACTGCGCTGCCGATGACATTACACACTGCGGATAAACGTCACAAACTGTTTTTATATAGAATATGGGCAGTGATGAGAAGGGGTCACTGTCTTGTCCCTATCTGATATCACATGCATTATGCTATTAAGCTTTCCCACATTTTTAACATTATATTAAAGAGTGACTTGCTCTGTTATGTAATGGAAAAATGTGCATGTTTTTTTGTTTTTTTACTTTTGTGTTTTTTTGTTTTTACACTTAAATTTCGGTAAAGACTGAAGGGGAAATCCGCAGCCTCCTGGGATATTTGTGTCACATATCCCAAAAGGCTCTGCACTGCTCCTTGTGTGCATGCATCTTCAGAGGATTTCTTATAATGTAAAAAAAAAAAAAAAAAAGTGTTCAATCTAATGCATGCGCAGTGCAAGGGCAGCATTGGACGTACAAGTGAGCATTAGAGAGAGAAGGTGGAAGCTGGAAGCTGAGCCAGTATTGGCCTGCTGGGCTAATTTTGTAAAAGAATCAAGTGAAAAAAAATGTTTTCAGAAAAAGTTCACTTTAACGAAATATAGACACAGGAGCACATCTGTAGTTAGGCTGAAATCACACCAGCAGTAAGGTTACATTTGTCCATTCCTCATGCCAGGAACCACTGCTGCTTAAAAAACTTCTAGCTCTGAAAAAGCCCAGCACTTACCGCCTGTTACCGATCCTAGATGCCCAGCACTTACCGCCTTGTTACCAACCCTAGGTGCCCAGCACTTACCGCCTGTTCCCAATCTTAGGTGCCTACAATTTACAGTCTGTTACCAGTCCTAGGTGCCTAGAACTTACTGCCTGTTGCCAATCCTAGGTGCCCAGCAGTTATGGCCTGTTACCAATCCTAGGTGCCTAGCAGTTGCCAAAAGTCACTCAGGAGGGGTAAATGTTTTTTGCTGCTAATATTACCTAAGCCTAATTTGTTACACCACATTCATTATACCAGCGTTCTCCCCAGAAATTTTTTTCAGCTGGGTGGTAGGAAGCTGTAGCCGGGTGGTAAAAAAGGGGGTGTGGCAAAACATGGCAAATTTAGTGCTCCCAGTTGTTTATGCCATGGGTATCCAGTAACCTCTTATTGTTTCAATGTTCTACCTTCTCCCAATTATTTGTTACAACTTTGTAATGCCTGCCCTATTAGTATATCCAATTTTTCTATTCTATGTATTTTGCCACAACTGTCCTATGCCATGTATTGTCACCCAACTTACTAGTGTTCTAAGTTTTAAGAGTGTATTCCTTTGTAGTAGTGTAACAGTATAATGAATGTGGTGTAACAAGTTAGGCTTAACTCATATTAGCAGCAAAAAACATTTACCCCTTCTGAGTGACTTCTGGCAACTGCACCTAGGATTGGTAACAGGCCATAGGTGCTGGGCCCCTAGGATTGGTAACAGGCTATAAGTGCTGGGCACCCAGGATTGATAGCAGACGGATTTCCCCTTCAGTCTTTACCAAAATTTTAGTGAAGACTGAAGGGGAGAGGTCCTCTCCACAAAAGTGTAAAAACAAAAAAAAAAACGTACAATTTTTCATTACATAACAGAGAAAGTCACTCTTTAATATAATGTTAAAAATGTGGAGATGCTTTAATAGCATCATGCATGTGATATCAGATGGGGACAAGACAGACAGTGACCCCCTTTCATCACTGCGCTTTTTCTATATAAAAATACTGTCTGTGACGTTTATCCGCAGTAAAAAACTGTCCATCAAAATGCTCTTCCTTGTTACACATGATTGTAACCGTCCAGTACCTCAACCTCAATAAAATGTAGTGGGCAGAGTTCATTTTCTAATGATGCCATAGTGATGAAATTTTAGGGGATGTTAGTCACAGATGTTCCCCACTTGTACCTATATTTTTGGTTTCTTACACCTCCCAATTCAATACACCTCACATTCCCAAACACCTTACACCTCACATTCAATTTAGGACTCCAAGTTGCACTTTTCTCTGAAACAGCAACCCCAAAGTTCAAATTTCATAACTTTTTACATTAGTGACCCCCATATCTCAAAATTCTTTAAAGCTGGGGGGCTGAATTTGTAATAACTAGTATCTATGAGGGTCCCCTGTGCACCCTGAAAATTACAGCTCATTGTGACATACAGTTTAGGATATATGGAGGTTTGTACACACAGAGCTGTGAGGATGCAGAATTCACACGCAGAGCTGGAGGTGGATACATTTCACAGGCAGATTTTTTTTAAACAGAAATCCAAGCTCGTGCTATGAGATGGGGGCAGGGTTGCCTGTGTCTCCTTCACATGAAGGCTGAACTGTGTGTACTCACCTCTCATCGGCAGCAGCAATCCTCTGAACGGATGACACAGAGCACAGAGCAGCCTCACTGAGATCCGTGCATCCGAGGATGAGAGCTGCCGAGGAGAGGTGGGCGGGGTATTCAAAGCAGCCGGGCGGAGCAACCGGCTAAAACCCTCCGGTGAACTATGCCCTTCCTATGCCCTTCCTTCATATAGACCAATTGCGATGTTGAATTGTGACTAAGATTTTGGCTAAATTGATGGCAAATAGACTGCAGATGTTTTTACCCACTATATTATCTTAACATCAGCTCCTAGCAAGCTTTTTACGTGGATACAGGCCCTCTATAGAAATCCCACGGCTTCTGTCCGAGTCAATGGACTTTTATCCCGTCCACTCTCTATTACCAATGGCACAAGACAGGGATGCCCGTTGTCTCCATTACTCTTTATTCTACTTCTCGAACCACTACTGGGCCATATTCGCAAGAATGCAGATATTAAAGGGGTTAGGGTGGGCTCCATTGAGCACAAAGTGGCTGCATATGCGGACGATCTTCTCTTTTATATTACTGCTCCCCAGGTGACCCTTCCCAACTTGCTATTGGTATTGCGCCGATATGCTCAGCTTTCTGACTATAAAATTAACCTCCAAAAATCAGAGGTATTGGATATTAACTTACCACCTGCGACACGGAAAGCGCTGGCACCCTCCTTTCCGTTTAAATGGGCTCGAGGCTTTGTTAGATACCTG